>NC_084983.1:26292225-26542225 GCF_963691925.1 Scomber scombrus | reverse complement strand
AACGGAGACGTGGAAATGTGTTTGATAGATGCCAGATTAAACCCCCTCGCCTGCCTGAATTCACTGTGTTTACCCGTTTAGTAGAAGAAAGACGAGATGTATGAGTCAGACAGCGGCCAATGATGAGAGTCAATGATGTGATGCAACCAAGTGTCAAATGGTGTAACCGGTCATTTTACATAAAAATCAGATTATATAGAGATTAAATACATGTAAAGTAAAATGTGGGATGAATATAATCCACTTTTATCAATGCAACACTATGTTTTTTAACCAATTTTACATAATTTGTCCAAATGTATGTAGAAAAAATTGTTGTTTTTTAAAAGATACGTCCTGCTCAATATTAACAAAATGCTTTAATATTTAAATGTAGAAATACTCTCTTTTAATTTGATGTTTTAAAATGAAGTAATTATTAGTATAAGTCCACTTAAATACACTGTAGGTGGATAAAATATGTAATATTTATCATTCTTTCTCTCTTTCTTTTTTCATTCTCCTTTCTTCCTCCTCTTTCTCTTCTTCCTCCTTTATTTTTCTTTCTTTCTCTTCTTCCTCCTTTATCTTTCTTTCTTTCTTTCTTTCTCTTCTTCCTCCTTTATCTTTCTCTTTCTTTCTCTTCTTCCTCCTTTATCTTTCTTTCTTTCTTTCTTTCTTTCTCTTCTTCCTCCTTTATCTTTCTTTCTTTCTTTCTTTCTTTCTCTTCTTCCTCCTTTATCTTTCTTTCTTTCTTTCTTTCTCTTCTTCATCCTTTATTTTTCTTTCTTTCTTTCTTTCTTTCTCTTCTTCCTCCTTTATCTTTCTTTCTTGTGGTTACACCATTTGACATTTTCAGGAGCATTCAGTCTTACTTTTGGTTTTAAAAAATGGTGCAAAAGTCATTTCAAATGATATAAAACCAACACAAATACTAAATGTACATTTTAATATATACATTTACACATACATTACATTTTTTTAAAGTTATTTTTGAATTGTTCATCTTACCAAACCTTATTTGTCACTGTTGTCCGATATGTGCCAATATTTTTTAAAGTCATACAAGCAGCATTTAATTTATATTTAATCCTTTTCAATTCAATTTAAATATATATGTACATGTGTTTTTGTTATATGGGGTTATATAGTTAGTTATAGTTATTTATAATGATTAAATTCCCAGTGTAGTTTACTATTTCATGCATTGATATGATTTTATACAATAAGGCATCACTGCAAAAAAACAAAAAAAAGTTTATGTTTATATTCTTTATATATAAAATTATCAGCTGACATACTGATATTGGACGTTTTTTTACTCCTTAATATCGGTATCGGCCCCAAAAATCCAGCATCAGTCGGACTCTAATGTTAAGTTTGGTGGAGCGGGTCGAAGTCCTGCTGCCAGTGAACCTCACACACACAGCACACTGACCTGGATTAATGACGTGCAGCTGTGCAATATCAATACCACACTCAGGTATATTATCATTATATCAATATTACTCTCAACATACTGTGACTGCGTGTATTTCCTTATTGCTCATATTGCTTGTTTTACTTACTCATCATTTATCGTTCTTCATTTTATTTTATTTTATTGATGCTCTCCTATTTTTTATTAACCACTTTGCTGCTGTGGCGCTATAAATTCCTCCTATTGTGAGACTAATAAAGGATTATCTTATCTTATCTTAAGGGAAGGGAAGGAAATCTTAATGCCACTTCATACTATGACGTTTAAGACAGCAGGTTTGGGACGGTCCTTTCAGGTGCAATTATCGTTTTTAGAAATCATTGTCAAAATAAGTTGCTTCACAAGCATTTAACACCCAAGTTCTGCAATAATACTCACTTATAAGCAGCGTATTCACGTATCAACACACTTTTAGTCAAGTGTATGTCATTAAATCAACAATAAGTTAAAGGAGAAGGTTTTCAACTGTCTTAAAACAACAATTCAGATGCTCATATTAACTTCAAATGTGTTTGCAATGTACATTAAGTGATGGAGGAGAAAATCCACAGTGTGTCCATGGATTTTAAAAAGTAGATTATATATATATATAAGCTTATATGAAGCTTCAGCAGTCTGAGTTAGTCATATCAAGTGATATCTGACACATTTACAGTCTTTTTTAGCATCAAATTCCCTCTTAGTGTTTCCCTGTTGAGCTGTGGTGGAAGTATAGTAACAAAAAGACTAAAAACACTGTAATGTTGAAATATATCTACTTGATTTGGACGGCTAAAGCTCCATATTATGACCTTTAAATGCATTTTTTGCACAGGAGGAGGACTGTGGATTATAAGTGCATTATTGTAATAATGCACACAATTGTCAGTATGAACAGGAGCAATGATTACAGCAAGAAATAAACTATTAAAAGTGTTAATTTGGGCAGCTGAGTGTCATTTTAAAGACATACACTTCATAACATGTGACATTTCTGCACCATTTATAAGATGCAACACACAGATTGAGCAATACTAAAAAAGCTTTAACCTTAACAGTAGCTCCTATAACACCTGCTATAAAAGCCCACCTCATACATTTATCTTTACCTCAGAAGAAACCTACATTAGTCATGATTTAGATATGACAACATTATGATTTGACCTCTTTCAAACGACTCATTTGACTCATTTGAGAGGCTAAAGCTTCATATTATGACCTTTAAAACACATTTTTAGCACAAGAGGAGGGCTGTAGATTTGCCCCCCCCCCCCATCACTTACATTATAAGTGCATTATTCTAATAGTCAGTATGAACAGGAGCAATGATTACAGCAAGAAATAAACTATTAAAAGTGTTAATTTGGGCATCTGAGTGTCAATGTGAACCTCTCCTTTAACCCCTTTAGCATGTCTGCACCATTTATAGGATGCAACACACAGATTGAGCAATACTCTCACAGTAAAATGATAAAATTATGATTTAAAAAAAAATTGCATTGTGTTTCAATTTCATTACAAGTGCTTTGATAGCAACTAAAGCTAACTTATATCTCTGCAGCTTTAACCTTTATAGTAGCTTCTAACACCTGCTATAAAAAAAGACCATCTCGTCCATTTATCTTTACCTCAGAAGAAGCCTACATTAGTCATGATTTTAGATATGACAACATTTATGATTTTAACCTAATTAACTTTAAGACAGACAGTTTTCCTCCTCTTTTTAGCTCATGTTAGCTTTGCTGCATGCTAACTCAAATGGAGCTATTATTACAACATACTTATAATATAAAAAACAACACACACAACCAAAATATATAGTTAGAAGCATCACTAAGCTTTTAGCATTAGTGTAACTTGTGATATTATAGTAATAAATCTGAATATTAAAGCAGGGGGGAAAAAACCTGCGGCCCTTTTTTTCTTCCATTGCTGCTGCTGTTGCTACTAATAGCTCACAATGAGATGTTTTTACTAATTTTAGCTCATCTACACAAACATACACAATATCACCATTTACATACTGATGTGTAAAACATTTCAGATACCTTGTTTTGGGTGTGTGTAAGACGGGAAAATGGAGAGAGACGCAGGTTGGTCCCTTTGCTCGGTCTGCAGGAGGAAAAGATGGAGAATGGCGATTGTGATGTGGTGCGTTCACGGTAATCAGGGGAATTTGACAACTTCCCTATTGAGTTGATAGGTTCGATAAGGATTACTGGATAACGTGATACTGATTTATCGCGATTAAAAATTGGATGGATGATTTGTGAAATGATTTATAAATTGTTATAATAGCTGTTATTTAATTTGGACTCCCGTTTTTTCCCTTTTACAGATTAATATAACTGATTTTGGGGCGTGACTGGTTGTGAAGTCACTTTTTCCGATAGCTTTGAATGCAGCATGAGAGGAAAAGCTTGATTGGGATCTCAATGATGTCCTGACTGTCAGACAGAAAACACCCAAGGGTGCTTTAACTACAGTTTGACCCTCTTTACCATGCAATGACTGTTACATTTTTTTTGCTAATTTTGAACAAAAATAAAAAGTCAGAGTCTTGCATTAAAAAATTAGCTGTTGCTTAATTTCTAATCCCTTTTTTTCCTTTTACAGATTTATATAACTTGAGTTGTGGTCAGTTATGTTAGACCCTTCTCCTTCCTTCCTTCTTTCCTTCCTTCCTTCCATCTGTCCTTGCTCCCTTTCTTACTTCCTCCCTTCCTTCTTTCCATTCTTCCATCTTTCCTTCCTGTCTTCTTTTCCTTCCTTCCTTCCATCTTTCCTTGCTCCCTTTCTTTCCTCCTTCTTTCCTTTCTTCCATCTTTCCTTGCTCCTTGCTTTATTTTGTAATTAAATTATGTAACATCATTAAATGTAACTAGTTACTCCCTACCACTGATTAGGAACACATTAAAAGTATTAAATATAAAAGTACTCATTATCTGAGTATGATAGTAATACATCTTTAGACTCCTGTACAGTGATAAGGAAACATCACATACTCCGTGTCTAATTATATATAATAAAATAGCACCTGTTGCCTCACACACACACACACTCTATCCCAAAACAAGCTGCAAGCAGATGCATGATATCAGTTTTTATTATCACGTATAGCAAAAATGCACGTTGTCACACAAAACTTAATGTTGTCATTAATACAAAAAGCATAATATAACCTGTAACTAAGTAAATCTGATGCTTAATGCTGTCAGATTAATTGAGAACAGGTTGAAACAAGCATTAATCACTGCCAATGCCATCTATTACACACACCAAAGGCTCACCTACTATAAACATATATAAACAATATTTGGTACAATTATGTATAAAACTTTAACTACAGTGGCCGTGGGTAAAAATACACAAAATAGTGTCTTCATATAAAAAGTTTAGAGCACATATGATCGTAATGTTTATATCCAACTGTGGAAAATATGCAATGCAAATCTTAATAAGAGTATTTTATTAGGTTTTCTCCAGCCTCAGTGTTTTCCACTCTGAAAATGAGACTATTTATCTATTAATCTGAGACAGAGCGTACAAAAGAATGCAATGCTTGGTTGTTGCTATACTTTACTTTATCATTCATCACATCATAAGTTCATATTGTACCACAAATATTACCCTTTTTTCCAGTATGTTGCCATGCCATGCCATCTTTACTCAGAGTTTAAACTTGCTGGTTACATTATCTGCTATTCTAAACTTTGAAGTCGTATTTATTTGGTTATGTTTTTTTAATGTATTTTACAGTCGTTTCCTATTTTTCACTCCTATGCAGAGGATTCGATTTGGTGGTGAGACGTGGTGTTGATGAGATCTCGGGGAAGACTTTCTCGGGCATCTTGCATTTTTCTTCTGGCCCTCTGGAAAGCCTCTGATAGAGAGAAAAAAAACAGATTAATAAATAATTAAAGTAGTAAATACAAAAGGCAACAGATTAACAAGATTAACCTGTTTAGTGTATTAATTTCATATGAAACAGGTCTAAAATTACAGTTCATCATACATTTTTCTTCAGATTTTAGCTCCATTTTATGCCAAGCATTAAAAAAAATGAAAATAAGAACCAGAGGAGCTCATATTGAACATTAAATAACAACAAATCTGAGTGAATCTCTTTACCCAGGATGCTGCAGACGGCTCCTTGCTGACTAAATCCTCCCAGCTGGTCGAAAACTTGCTGCCTCCTCTTCTTCAACATGGTGGCATCGACAAAGGCCCTGAAACAGACACATTAACACGCCATGCATTCAGCTACTGTACAGGAAACTAAAACATGAATTAAAATGATAAATTTTGATAGTAAATTGAATATTTCATTATAATATTGTACACAAAAAATACCCATGCTGACATAATCTAGACGTGTGTTCATTGTTGATATTCTTTTAGACTTTTTATATTTAATGAATTACCAGCAACATTAACTCTATAAATGAGTCAGACTGTGGACTTAAAGTGCTTCTACAGCCAATTCTGATCATGTTCGAGAAGACATTTCCTAAATAAATACAAGAAAATAAAGCAAATATGCATTGACAAGTAATTTTAGCCACTTTCTAACACAACAAAAAGTGGTTTGGTTGTCCAAAATTAAGATTAAAGTTAAAAAAATATTCTTAACTTCATTAATCCAACTTAAACTCCCCTGGAAAATGGTGTGATATGAGAGATTTATTACTGTAGTGGTGAAACTCAGTATTGGGTTAATGTGAACATGCTTGTATCAGTCAGTTCTTACCTGGATTGCTGGATGCAGTGCAGGTTAAAGGTGACACTTCCTGTGGTTTCAGTGCAAAAGCCGAAGCGACTCAGCCTCTCTCCCTGATATAAAAATAGTTATTATTAATCAAGTATTAAATATCTATCCAGAATACTCATAAACATAGCTTTACAGATGTTGAATCACTTTAACCAGAACGGTTTATTTACAAGAAAACTGAAGCTTAAATATTCTGTACTCTACTAGTTTTAACTACTTTATGTGTTTTCTACCTTTTTCTATCCATCTTCTATTATTTGAAACTGTCCCTGTTCACTCAAACTAAGGTAATGACAGGATATTAAAAAAAAAATCATTGTATGTTTGAGATAAAACCAGGCGGGGAGTTCCGGTCCTCTGAAATGAGGCCAACGCGCAAGTAACTTAAAACAGCATTCTATCAAAAGGCCACCAGGGGGCGACCGTTTTGGTGTCAAAAGGACTTCCGTCTCTATACAAGTCAATGGAGAATTCACCAACTTCTCACTTGATTTCTAACCTCAGTAAACGTTTTCAAAATGTGTTTATGGTCTCAATCGCTAGTTTAAAGCCTTCTTCAATGCAGTATGATGTTCATTTGGGACATTTTGGCCTCCCTGATTTTATATGTGACGATAAAGCAGGGTATGCATTAGGGCGTGGCTACGTCGTGATTGACAGGTTGATTGGTTCACAGGTTCAGGAGGGCGCCTCATGCTCCTCCTGATGCCCATATAAGTAGAATCCCTGTTTTTATTTTTCCCAGCATGCACCTGAAATTTTCAAGATGGCGCTGCTCAGAACCGATACTATTCGCTTCGAAGCAGCAGTCCACAAACCAATGGGTGACGTCACGGATGTTACGTCCACTTTTATATACAGTCTATGGATAAAACCAACAAAAAAAGAAAATAATGATCTTAAATTATACTCCATATCTACCTTGAAGGTCCCTGGTATTCTGACGTAGCTGTGGTCTTCAAGCTCTGGTGAACCTCCGATAAAGAAACGTCTCAGAGCAGAAACTGTCCCGGTCTGAAGGGGCCGCCACGTATGACAGGTCACCGTGTGTTTACCTGTTTCTCACACACACACACACACACACACACACACACACACACACACACACACACACACACACACACACACACACACACACACACACACACACACACACACACACACACACACAAAGTTAAGACCAATGACCTGATGAATATCCGTTAATATGTAAAAATTAAATATGTAAATACTTCGTTTTGGGGGTGAATTAGTGATTAGTTCGGCTTTTCTAACCCTAAAACTTTCCTCTAATGAGTGAAATCTCTTCTGAAATTAAATAACCAAAATTTACATCTAAAATGTGAAGTATGTTTTGTAAATGTTGAGCCGAAAATATCTGTCAATTAATCAATTAATCTATTAATCAGTGGATAGAATATTAACTGCACCTACTTTGATAATTGTTAAGTGGTTAATTGCTGCTTTTCTTTGTCATATATGATATTAAACTAAATATTTTTGGGTTTTGGTCATACAAAACAAAAACATTTGATATGAAACTATAATTAAAATGGAACTTTTTCACATTTTTTTGACATTTCTGAGAGAGAAATAGTTTTTAAATTGAAATATTCAGCCGATTAAATGCTAATAAAGGCTCTGATTGTGTTGTAATAGTTTGTTGGACATGTACATTTGTCGATTGTTGTTTCTATGTGACTTGAGGCTGCAAACTGAATTGACCTGTGGGGATAAATAAAGTTGTTTGATTGATTGATTGATACATTGCATACCAGGCATGGCAGGAAAAAGCAGATAGCCGTAGCCTTCGGTTCGATATCGCTGCCATGTGTCCAGAGAAAGAACCTTAAAGTACAGCACGGGCCACTGGAGAACTGTGTCTGAAATAAGGAGAAAAAAAAAATCCATGTATCTCTTAAAATCTCATTATAATAAATATATGCATGAAACTCAATATTCCCACGGCTGATTACTAACCTTCACTTTCTTTTTCACTCATGTAGAAAGCTTCAAAGCTGAAAGGGTAACTGAAGAAAGCTACGTTGTCCTGTTGGCAGATAAAATGTTAAAAGTTTAACAGATTTAAACTTTTAATGCTCTGAAGCTGTTCATTAGCTTCTTCTATACAAACCTTCCCGAGTGTTTTAGTCCGACAGGTCTGCGTTACGCCGGAGTGTGACTGGAACGGCAAGCTGGACCAGTCTGAAACATACAAGAGTGATACAAGTTAACCTGATACACTGAGTTTATATGGAGTTATTAATACGATCTCTATCAGCTTTATAGATGCTGTGTTATTGTCAGTATTATGTTAAATGTGACTTACTGTTGGGCAGCTCCATGAAGAAGTGGATGTATAAGTTATCGTATTCAAAGCCTTTAGCTGAGACTGAGAAGAAGAGAGAAGAAGAAGAAGATGGAAGTTTAATGTCAAATACAGACTAATTAGTAAATATATTAAGAATAATGATGACTCACCTATCTCTCCGTTCATCAGGTAACGCAGAATACCTGCAGGAGGCTGGAGGACAGACATGAGTGTATTATAAAAAAGTGTTTATATAATGTTCAAATCATGTTTTTAGTTGTAATATTTGTTCTGACATTGTTTTTTTAAGCAAAATTTTGAAAGATTTGTTGGTTCGAGCTTCTCAGATATGAGGAGTTGATGCTTTTTGGTTAAACTGGATTGTTCTCATCAGACAAAAACAAGCTATTTGAGAATATAACCTGAGGCTCTGTGAAATTGTAACGACCACTTCCCCGAATTTTCATACATAAATAAACGACTTACCATTTCAAAGTCCTGTCCGACGAGGCTGTTGAGGTACTCCTTATGCCTCACATACAGCTAGAAACACAGTAAAGTGTTCATGTCACTTCTCTTTTATATCAATAATAATCTAACTATGAACATTAGACTAACACAAGACTAACTCACATCTTTGTACATGTTCTGCTCCCTCTCCTTGTCCTCTGATTTCATGGCTGTGGAAATATTCTCGACAGTAAGACGCCAAACGTCTTTCTTCTCCCCGTCTGTTAGAATCCTGCACAACAGCAGCAGCACCCTTATTTTATTATTTAATTCCTTAATAAAGCAGAATTAAGTACTTCCACATATATGTTTTCTTTGCTCCATTACAGTCCATCCAATATTTGCAAGTCTGGACCAAAGTGATGGACTCAAACACATAGAGCAGCTTTAATTTAGGTCATAACTTGTTTTATAACATGTTGATATGATATTAGGAGATCAGCTGATACTTGAGTCATCTTGAACTTGCCTGTAAGGCTCTTTGCCGTCGTTGAAGTCGGGTTTTACGATGAGGACTCCGTTGCCGTCTGTCTTTATGGTCAACAGCAAGCATTCATTCTCATTCTGGCCCAACCTAAGAAGGCAAATACATGAAGAAAAAATCACCACTGAACCACAAAAACATCCACAGTTACATTTTAATTAACGTCCCTGAACTGCAATCAACTGCTGCTGCTGCCGTCTTGCTGCTACTTTAATGGTTTTACACTATTAATTACTGTATATCCCTCAGGCAAACACTGCTGTAATGCCTCTCGGTCTGTGAGATTATTTTATGACAGTACACTACTTCACTGCTCCCTTTACCTCTTATCTCTTACTTTATTTAATTTATTTGGACTCATTATGTCTATTGTAGAGATTGTCTTTATTTGATCATATTTATATATCTTTTTACTGCATTAATCGGGGACCTGAGTAAAGTATACGGTTCTCTTTCGTGTATCTACATAGCTGGAATGACAATAAAAACCCTTGAATCCTTAATAACAAAATACATTTGGTACATTTCTGAAGTGCAAGACATCCTACATATCAAGGCAGATTGTTGCATACTTTATATCCTCGACCGCAGGAAAAATCTATAGTACTACAAGTGTAAGTAAGTTAATCCATCCATCAGTAATCATGAATGAATGGATGACAGATGATTGCAGGTATTAATCTATGATCCGTCATCCATCAATCAATCTATGGTAACTGATGGATAACACTAATGAATGAGTGCCAGACTCAAAACCAAATTTCCCATGCAGGACAATAAAGATGGAGCTGAACTGAACTGAATTGGGGTCTTTGTGTTAATGGTCTTACCTTCCAGCGGAGCCCAGGTCTCCCATGATATGCATGGTCTGCATGGCATTGTTCACCACATGACTGCTCCTCACAAACTCCTCTGTGGGCTCGAAGTTGACGATCTTTGATTTAGGGATGTTAGAGTCCCTGCAAAAGAATATGCCAGACATGACTGGTAAAAATAACTAAATTACAAGACTGAAGTTTATTAAAAGTTTATCCAAAAGTTTCTAATTTAACATAGATACAGTGCATTAAACAGGCAGAATAAATACTGCAGTGGTTATCACAGTTATTTTGAAGATTTAGAATACAGATCATGATTAAAGTGAGCTGGTATTTTAACCTACATGGTGCGTCTTTCCTGTCGTCTGTGTCTCACACTGGCCATCCTCTCAGCCAGGAAGGAGGGGGCAGATTTGTTGGTGGTCAATAAATCAGTGCAGTGCTGCTGTTGGGGTCAAAAACAGCGAACTATTTACTATCACAGTTACAGACATGAGTTGTAGAATTAAGGGCTTCGTGTTCATTTTTTGACAAAGAAAGGCAATGTTGGAATAATATGTTGGAGGTCTGGTTCATGTGTATAAAAATAGTTTATCGTGATGGCTTTAGGAAATTACAAAGCGTACAAACACATTGTTGGTGTAGAGGTGATTTTTCCTTAAATATGAAGAGAAATAAAGAAATAAACTCAAAATCAGACGGACACTGAGGCACCTATAAGGAATGAATCTTATGCAGGGTAAAAAAAAAAGTGCATTGTTGAAGCAAGCATGAAGTTTCTTTTGGTTTATTTTACCACTTTTAGAAGCACACAGACAAAGAACAATGATGTCTGCCACCTCTCTTGCCCTGGTAAAAAAAAACAACTGGTCCTCTACCTATAGAAATAAATTCACCTCTGTGCCCCAAGATGCCCAGTACCCTAAAACCAAAGCACTAACAAGTACTCAAATTAACCCAAAATATACCAATATTATAATGAAACTAATTATCATATTAAAAAAATACATATATTAAGGTTTAATTATTGAATTTAACAAGAATAACAAATACCTCCAACTGTTGGTTTTGGTCTTTTTAAGGGAAATCTTAAACAGCACCAGCCTCATCTATTTAACACCTGACTTACACCTATGACAATTGTGTAAAATGCATAAGGGACTGGAATTTGATGACCAATTATTAAAAAGGTGCAGCAAGCAATGTTGACTCCATTTTCAACATTTAATTAAACACACAAGAAAAAAAACAGTATCAGAAGAAGTTTTAGCTCCTTCTTCATCAAGCATGTCTTCCTTTGCCGAATCACAAAGCTGTAGTCTGTAGTGAATTATTGGATGACGATGTTGTTGGTGGCATTGTAACATGAAGCGCAACCTACCAGTTGGTGAAACGGGAGACAGTTGGTGTAGCGGTCGTGATCAGTGTATGTGAAAATCCTGCGGTTTCGTCGGCCCTTGGTCTTGTTCAGGGCCGTGACCTCGGTGTGGTACTGCCGGTCCAGAGGAGTCTGACACGCCGCCTCGTTCTGAAACAGCTCCATCTCATACTGGAACAGAGACAGACAGAGATATATGGTGGGGTAAAGTTAGGTTTTTGTAAGGAAAAGTATAGTGCTATAACTCTTTATCTTTAAGTTACACTCTTTTTGACCTATGTAAAGTTTATTATTATTATTATCAAAGTTCTACCTGACTGAAAAGTTTCTCCTGCCAGCCGATCACTAGTTCCTCTTCATTATCACCTGGTGACAGAATAACACAAATGTCAAGTTATTACAATCCACACAGAGGGAAACACTGACTCTAAACCATTTAAAGGTATTTATATATAATGTCCGTTTCATCCCTGGTGTTTGGGAGAATATTTTACCTTCTGTGGACATTATATATTATTTAATTTTAATTTCATTTATTCCAGAGGAATCTGGGGCGGTTGACTGAAGGCAGAGACCCTCTCGCCTGCAGACGTCAACTCAACCAACTCAACCAGCTCAGTCAGCGCTGCCCCTGCGGCCGAGAGCACCTCATCTTCACCTCCCCCTCTCACCAGGAGGTCAGTCGCCACCTTGACCTCCATTTGCCACCAGGGTGTCAACAGTTGGGCCCCTAAAGTACACCACCACCAGCACCACCCACTGACGTCAGGGTTTCAGTGGCCAAGATGACGGACCAGATATGGTTTTTGGGTTGTTGTTTTTTTGATGATTATTGTTCCTTTTTGTTTTTCATGTTATTGTTAAATAATGTTGTTGATAGATGTTGGATATAAAAGGGAAAATTGAGATTGTACTTTTAACACTTCCCATTTTTACTCTCTGTATACAACTAATTTCCATCAATAAACAGATTTGTAAAAAAAAAAAAAAAGAAAGATGATGACAGACCATGAGGATTTTATTTGAAAGAATTTTGGTCTTTTTTATCTTTTACTTACATTCATTGTGCTGGGACTAACTTAATTTATGTAAAGGCAGTTCTGATTGTTTGCCATAATGTGTCTGTATGTTTAAAAGTGTTGAAAATATAAAATAAATATTGTTGAAATTATCTGGAATAGTACATTGTTGATTTTACTTGATATACGTTATTAGATTCGGACCTTTGCTGGGAGGAAATTTTAGGTGACATGATCTAAACTGAAAAAATCATACTGTTAGTTGGAGGCAAATGTTGATGGAAATAGTGCAAGATGACAAAATAACAATATAACACAGAGGATTTTTTTTATTTTTTAACATCACCTGTGAAGCCTTGTGAGTTGAGTGTCTCCATTTCGATGTCTCCGCTGTCTTGCTGGGACAGAACTTGTTGCTGGAGGTGCTGAGAGAGGGCCGCTGTGGAGGTCACCCTCTCTAAACGCACCCTAAGGTGGTGAAACAAAGAGTTAACATGTTGAAATAAATGAAATCGGTGTCCTGAGGCTGATAAATCCTGGATAATAGGGCAAGCTCTCTTTTGACCCAGCTACCAATCTGATAGCTTATGATTCAAGTTAAAGGAAAAGCATAAATAATTATGATATTTAGCACCTGATTCTTCTTTTTTTCACCATTTGCACTTATGAAAAAGCCTTAAACATCGTAGAAAGAGCATTGAAGCTGTTTAAACCCACTTTAAGATTAATGAAACCTTTATTTTACTTATTAAAAACAGAAAAAGGGCGATTTCACTGCTTTTCCCCCCTCCTTCTCCTATAACACAGTAGACCAAGTCCAGATCAAACACCACTAGACTTTGGACTTGTTTAACAATAAAAATGTGGAGATTTTATGTCAAATGTGGTCTTGATGGGGGTAAATGCAATGTAATCACCATTTATTTTGGTCTGGGCCTGCTCTAATGTGGTCTAGATGGGGGTAAATGCAATGAAATCACCATGTTTGATGTTTCATATAAACACTTCACACATCTGAAAGTGGGGTTAAACAGCTTCAAGGCTCTTTCTATGATATCTTACACTATTTCATAAGTGTAAGTGGTTAAAAAATGCAGAATCAGTCCCTTAATATCATTGTTTACTTTAAAACCTTCAATGGGAAGCTAACTTCAGCGTCTTGTATATCCAATCCAATCCACTTTATTTATATAGCACGATTTTAACAAACACAAGGTTTTCCAAAGTGCTGCACAACAAGATAAAACACAATAAATAGATAACACAATAGAAAGATAAAAGCAATAAAATAAAATAAATAAAATGCACTGCCCGCACAAGATAAAAAATATGCATGTACACACATAAAATCATACAATCAACACCCTACATGGTGTTTATTTGGACCCTACAGCCTTATTACTGAGCTAATGTTAAGGTCTAAATTGTTTACTTACTTTATCATCAGGTTTTTAACAGCATCCCGGGACCGATACACGGCCTCTCCGGTGTCTGTGTTCCAGGAGTCTGACATTAATATTTAATTAGTAATGTTACATATGAGCAAAATGATAATAAAACTATAAAAACAAACCCAAATGTGAGTTAAAGCTACGAGAAGCTAACGCACGGCTAATGGTTGTCGTTGCCATAGAGATACAGTCAACGTTCTTCTTCGTCTTATGAATTTGAGACAGGCTGCAGCTGAGAAGTATAATACTGCCCTCTACAGGCCAGATCAGTTGTTTGGATAATTTACAGTAAAAGTACTGCAGTATTATGAGTGATGTAGTATGCAGTATTACAGTAAAAGTACTGCAGTATTATGAGCGATGTAGTATGCAGTATTACAGTAAAAGTACTGCAGTCTTATGAGTGATGTAGTATGCAGTATTACAGTAAAAGTACTGCAGTATTATGAGCGATGTAGTATGCAGTATTACAGTAAAAGTACTGCAGTATTATGAGTGATGTAGTATGCAGTATTACAGTAAAAGTACTGCAGTATTATGAGCGATGTAGTATGCAGTATTACAGTAAAGTACTGCAGTATTATGAGTGATGTAGTATGCAGTATTACAGTAAAAGTACTGCAGTATTATGAGTCATGTAGTATGCAGTATTACAGTAAAAGTAGTGGTTTGGTCCCTCTGACTGATATATTATTATATATGACATCATTAGATTATTAATAGTGAAGCATCAGTGTTAGAGCAGCATGTTACTGTTGTAGCTGCTGGAGGTGGAGCTAGTTTACACTACTTTATATACAGTTAGCTAGTTTAGTCCAGTGGTTCCCAACCTAGGGGTGGGGCCCCTCCAAAGGGTCAGCAGATAAATGTGAGGGGTGGTGATAATGGGAGAGGAAAGAAGAAAAAACAAAGTTCTGATTCACAAATGGACTTTTTCTCTAATCTTTGATTTCTGCTGAAATATTGGATCATTTGAACATTTATTGAAATGAAACCATGTGAGAAGTTCAAAGGGAAAATTCACTATTTGGTGGAGCTGTTAGCAAGTCATAGACATCTGAAATGTGAGCCGACTACACACTGCTTTTAGTAAGCTGTCAAAACACAAACAATTTGGGACATATTTTCTATTTTAGACTAAATAATAATAATTATAGTACTACTAAAGTTAAGTATAAGTACAGAAATTCTACGTCAATACAGTATTTATAGTTATTTTCCAGTGGTGCATTAAACGCAAGTCACTCCCTCACCACGTGGTGGCGCTAACGGTGTGACGTGAGATCCGTTTGTCATGAATTTTAAAAAAAACGTAGAAGAAGAAGCCGCCGCCTCTGAGCCAATCAGAGAGCTCGGCGGGTCCTGCAGCGCCGAGCGGTTGTTGCTGCATCTGCTACTTTATGACACATTTATACTAAAAAAACATTAAATATATTACATTTACAGCATGGCATCGTTTGTGACCGAAGTTCTCGCCAGCTCTGGCAAACTGGAGAAAGAAGATCTGTCCAGTAAAATCAGCAAAATGTGTCGGAAGGTGGAGGATACAAAGGTAAATAAAGCTAATATATAGCATTAGCTTAGTATAGATGAAGTTTAGAGCTAAAATAGAAACTTCTTTAATGTATTTAAGACTTTCCTTTAAATAACAGCACACATATACATGACCCACATTATATTCTGATACTACTATTACTTTATAGTTAGTCTAAAGTGAGTTTTGTACCTTATTTTGTTTAGCAACGCTGTTAGCTGCTGTACTAATATCTACGTGTCACATTAATGAGGGCTGAGTGAAGTAAATAAAACACTCACAGTTTAATAAATGAAGACTATAAGCATGCAAGAAGTAAATAAAACACTCTGAGCTTAATAAAATAAAGCTATAAACATGCAAGATTTTTCATTTGAAGCAAACTAACATAACATCATAAAAATAAGAGCATAAAAGCAGCAGCAAAGTTAATTAAAAGTCAAAGGTTCTGCTAAAAATAAATGTTTTAAGTCTTTTTAAACTCTCAGTAGACTTGTGTTGAAACTGATAATCATTTAACAGAAAGTTGATAATTGCCTGTTGATTGTATTTGTTTCTTTAGTTTCGTATATAGGGAATGTTTGTACTGTGCAAAAGTTTTAATCACTGAAAGCAAAGTGAGGATACTTTTAAATATAATATCACAAATATTTATTTTATTTATCAATTAACTTAATGCAGAATTTAATAAATGGAAGAAACCTGAATGTATTTATCAGTATTTTGATGTGAGCATGTGTTATATTTTTAAAACAGCAGCAGTTCTCCTCGGTACACCTGCACACTGCTGTATTTTATGTACACACACACACACACACACACGTGGAGATCAGGGCTCTGCAGGTATCAAACCATCTGCTGCAGGACTCCTTGTTCTTCTTGTTACTTAAGATTATTATTTATGACTCTGGCTGTACGGCTGTGGTCGGCATCATGCTGCAGAATCCATTTAGGACCATGAAAAGCCTCATTGTTGATGTTGCATAAAGGATAAAAATCAAGACATTTAAAGTGCATAAAACGTTTGCACATAACCGCAGTGTTCTTCGTATTTTCCTCTATAAACTCTGTCATTAAATAGACTGAATCAGCTGTAATATGCTGGCATGAAGGTATTTTTCTCGCTTCAGTTCGGGATAAAGACAATAAAACAACTGTAAGTGTTGAAAGATGGGTCTGCCTAGAATAACCAGTGCTGGGTGTCGATACTTGATACCTTTTTAAGCAGCTTTATGTAGTAAAAGTAGTGTTTAAAAAAAGACATGTTGCTTTATATTCAGTACATATAGTAGGGGAGTTATGTACTGTATATGCAGCCTGTAGTCTTAATACCTTTTAAGGTATCCATCGAAATAAATCAATACCAAGTAGTATCAAAACATCTCCCCTCAAACGATACCTGCAATCGATCCTTTTTGCACCCAGAGCTAGAAGATATGATTATTTGTATGGACTTACTCACAGCCAATCAACACAAGCGCTCTCTGATTTAATGCATCATGTGATTGGCCCACTGCCACAGCAGCTACAACCCGTCTGTGTTGGTGAAGTCGTGGTGAATTTGAGTTAGCGTGCTTAGCAGTTCATCAGCCAAGATGTGACACCTAAACGCTCTAAAGTGTGTCTACACTACACGCCTGATACACCGGATAAAAGACAGAGACCTAAATGTGTTAATGGGTATCTAATGAAGTACTCAGTTGGTATCAGGATCACTTTAAGGGGACTTGGATTGGTGCTGGTATCATCATTTTTTAAACGATACCCAGCCCTAGTTGGTATGAATAGAATGAGAGGAGTACTCAGTCATTTGTGAAGCAATCGTGTCTAGAAACGAATTAAAAAATAATTAACAATATTTTCTTTTCAGCTACTATTTTAACTAGGCAAATGGCTTATCTTATTACAGTTTATCTAATAACTCTTTTTGGTGTGGTGTGTCTATCTTTCACAGGAAGAAGTATGCGACATGCTAAACAAGAAGTATAGTGACTTCCTGCCCAGTCTTCAAGCGTCTCAGGAGCTGATGGTTCAGGTCGATGATGTATCCAAAGAAATGGATTCCCTTAAAAACTGCATTGAGAATGAGGTTTGTGTGAAACTGTTTGCTAATTAAATCTATACTACTCCCAAGAATAAAACGTCTGCTGCAGGAAGAAGATGTGGATGTTCTTTAATAGTTTGGCGTTTGTGTGTTTGGATACAGGTGCAGCAGAATATCCATGTGGCTGTGACGGAGTATTCGAAGCTAAAGCAGCAGCTGGATAAAAATACTGTCATCATTTCAATGCTTGGACACCTGAAAGAGGTACAGTATGCAACACATGTCAATTTAATATTTAGTAGCATGTAAACAGTGTTAAAGAGTTTCCACAGTGTGCTAATATCCAAATATTGGAATATCACATATAAAATGAATAAAAAACATATAATCAGACCAAGAAAACTGAGCAGCATTTATTATCTATACTGTATGTTTCTTATTTCTGTGGTCGTCGTATCTTTTCTGTGTGACTCAGTTTCACAACGCGATGGAGGAGTCGAGCAAAGCCTTACAGGAGAAGAAGTACGTCGATGCAGCCAAGCAGCTGGAGAGGGTAAGAGCATGCTTACATCACGTCCTCTACTCCCAACGAACAATAGATCACTGTCAGTCTGTGTTGTTTGTGTGCTGCGTGGAGCTTTAATTGCAAACAGAGGAGAGGTTGTTTTTTTTTGGGATACACAGTAATTATTCACGAGTGCACAGTCTGAAACCCTGGATAAAGAAATTGACTCAAATGTCAGAAGCATTGATTTAACGGGGGGGAATTTAGGCGTGATTTGGTTTCAGTAAACAGGACGTGGAGCAAAACAAAGATAAATAATAACTTTATTTATATAGCACCTTTTTAAAAACAGAGTTTATGAAGTGGTTTGACACACAAAGCAAAGACACACAACACAGAGAGCAGTAATAAATCCAGCATTAACAAGATGACAGTAGAAGACAATGAAAATGAAGAAATAAATAAATACAATAGAGTAATATAACGTGAAATAAAAAGACAGTAACGATAAACAAACATCACATAAAAGCTCATCTGTAGAAATGAGTTTTAAGAAGTGATTTTAAAAAGAAAGTTACCGATTCTGTGAGCCTTATTTCCTCAGGCAGGTCGTTCCCTGTCAGAAAACACGGCACTAGTTATAAGATCAGTGTGTGACACAAGCAACAGGAAACATATCTGTGCCGTCAGACGCACCTGAGACAGACAACGAACTGGTGAAAAAAGCGGCTAAAATGCTTCTTGTGTAGATTTAAGACATTTTATACAGTTCAAATTTGGAAGACATCTTTCTAAAACACTGTCGGGTGAAGTCTTATTACTGAAATCTGTGCCTCCAACTCCTATTTTAACTGTCTTACACTATTTTAGCTTCATTTTACTTTAAATGTAACACTTTTAATCATATTTAAACGTCTTTTTATTATGCTGTATGTAGCTTTTACATCCTGTCTTGAGGCATTTTATGTTTTATGTAATGCACTATGAATTGCCTTGTTGCTGCAATGTGCTATATAAATAAATGCTTCTGACAACCTGCATTTGATTGATGGGTAATATATATATATAATATATATTTTTATTTCCCAGGCACGGGCCAGCGTGGATGCACTGAAGGGTTGGAAGATTTCCCAGATGCCACTGCTCAAAGCTCTCAGCTCTGAGTTGACGGTGCAGAGAGAAAACTTAATTTACCATCTGGGAGACGAATGGAAGCGCCTCGTCGTCTGGAGATTACCGTCCTCCAAGGGTACGACTGGAGAAAAAAGGGGCTATTGACATGCTGTACACTTTCTGCACTGTTAAACTGGCTTTCCTCCAAAAACTCTCTCAGCTTGTCTGTTATTCTTTATCTTTTTTTAAATATCTGAATGTGTCGTGTCTGCAGTGGCCGCTGGATGTGCACCACCAGAGCCCACAGGTATGAAGTCCTTCCTAAATGTGGAGCTCAACCTGAGTCACGCCTGCAGCAAAGACGACGAACCGAAACCATCCGCTCTGCTGTGCTGCGTCCTGCAAGCTCTCGCGATCCAGGGAGACCTTCAGCACCGGATCAAACTGTTCTGTAAGAGCAAGCAGCATTATTAAACATGCATTTTATATTAATATAAATTTTTATATTACATATATCAGCATATATGTTGTCCGATAAGTCACAGTCTTTTTTTAAAGTTATATAGGCTGCATTTATTATATATTTGATCCTTTTTCTTAATTCAAGTGTAATTTATGGGTCAGTGACGTGATATAAACCCCAGTGTCAATTGGTGTAACCGGTATTTTTTCATAAAAATCAGATTTTATATATACAGGAAAATAAAAGTAAAAGTAGGAAGTAAAAGTTTACTGCTTCAGTGCACTGACGTCATTTTATACTTTAAAGGTAAAATATCATGCCTTCACTACATATACTATATATGTTTGTGTATTCTTTATATATAAAATTATTGGGTGATATATCGATATCAGAATTGTTTTTTTACTCCTTAACCCTGCTGTTGTCCTCGAGTCAAGGAAGGAAGGGAGGAAGAAGACAGGAAAGGAGGGAAGGAAAGAGGGAAGGAAGGGAGGAAAGGAAAAAGGGAAGGGAGGATGGAAAGGAAAGGAAGGAAGGACGGAGGAAAGAAGGAAGGTAGGAGGGAGGGAGGAAAGAAGGAAGGAAGGACAGAAGGAAGGAAGGGAGGGGGGAGGAAAGAAAGAGAGAAGGAGTGAGTGAGGGAGGGAGGAAAGAAGGAGGGAGGGAGGGAGGAAGGAAGGACAGAAGGAAGGAAGAAAGAAAGGGGATGGAGGAAGGAAAGAAGGAAGGAAGAAAGGGGATGGAGGAAGGAAGGGGATGGAGGAAGGAAAGAAGGAAGGAAGAAAGGGGATGAAGGAAGAAAAGAAGGAAGGGAGGAACGAGAGAGGAAGGAAAGAAAGAGAGAAGGAGGGCGGGAAGGAAAGAAGGAAGGGAGGAAGGAAAGGAGGGATGAAGGAAATAGGGAAGGAAAGGAAGGAAGGACAGAGGAAAGAAGGAAGGTAGGATGGAGGGAGGAAAGAAGGAAGGTAGGAGGGAGAGAGGAAAGAAGGAAGGAGGGAGAAATGAAGGACAGAAGGAAGGAAGGACGGAAGGGAGGGGGAAGAAAGAAGGAAGGAAGGAAGGAAGGAAGAAAGGGGATGGAGGAAAGAAAGAAGGTGGGAAGGAAGGAAAGAAGGAAGGAAGAAAGGGGATGGAGGAAGGAAAGAAGGAAGGGAGGAAAGAAGGAACAGACGGGGTAAATTTGACCCGGGAGGACAGGATATAACTAGTATCAGTCTCTAATCCAAGGTCCCTGTTTACTGTTGTAACTCAGGTCAGGTGCTGCTGAAGAACATGTTGAAGCCGTTGGTGATCTACCCGTCGCTGTCGGTGAGCGTGACGGAGCAGCAGGGCGAAGGAACCGTCCTCGCCTTACAGTGTTTGAAGGAGAGCCAGGAGGAGCGATCCACTCCCTCACAGGTCTACAGCAAACTGCTCCTGGTGCTCAAGACGCTCCACTCGCACCTCCTCGGTACTGTGTGTTCTTTACTTTAACCTTTCTGTCGTCCTCCCGTCTGTTTTGGCTGTTCCTTCTTTCCTTCCTTTCCTTCCTACTTCCTTCTTTCATCCCTCCCTCCTTCTCTCTTCCTTTCCTTCCTCTCTCTTTCCTCCCTTCCTTCTTCCCTTCCTCATCCCCCTTTCTACCTTCCTTCTTTCCTTCCTTCCTCCCTCCCTCCCTCCCTCCCTCCTTCCTTCCTTCCTTCCTCCCTTCTTTCCTTCCTTCCTTTCCTTCCTACTTCATTCTTTCATCCCTCCCTCCTTCTCTCTTCCTTTCCTTCCTCTCTCTTTCCTCCCTTCCTTCTTCCCTTCCTCCATCCCCCTTTCTTCCTTCCTTCTGTCTGTCCTTCCTCCCTCCCTCCCTCCTTCCTTCCTTCCTCCCTTCTTTCCTTCCTTCCTTTCCTTCCTCCCTTCCTTCTTTCATCCCTCCCTCCTCTCTTCCTTTCCTTCCTCTCTCTTTCCTCCCTCCCTTCTTCCCTTCCTCCATCCCCCTTTCTACCTTCCTTCTGTCCTTCCTTCCTCCCTCCCTCCTTCCTTCCTTCCTCCCTTCTGTCCTTCCTTCCTTCCTTTCCTTTCTCCCTTCCTTCTTTCATCCCTCCCTCCTTCTCTCTTCCTTTCCTTCCTCTCTCTTTCCTCCCTTCCTTCTTCCCTTCCTCCATCCCCCTTTCTTCCTTCCTTCTGTCTTCCTTCCTTCCTTCCTTCCTCCCTCCCTCTTCCCTCCTTCTGTCCTTCCCCCCCCCCCTTTCCTTCCTTCCTTTCCTTCTCCGTTCCTTCTGTCCTCCCTCCCTCCTTCTCTCTTTCTTTCCTCCCCCTACCTTCCTCCCTTCCTTCTTTCTTCTGTCCTTCTTTCCTCCGTCCTTTCTTTCCTCCCTTCCTTCTTTCCTTTCCTCCCTCCTTCAAGAAAGGAGAATCACATGTTTGTTTTTTTTTAATTTTCAGATGTTTCCATTGGCGACAGAAAGCTCTCGGCTATCTTGGGGGAGATGATTTGGGAGGAGATTTCTCAGTGCATCATCCACGAGTGTCTGCTGTACTCCATCCCGACCAACAGCAGCCAGCTGGAGAAATACAAAACCGTACGAGAATCTCCTGCATGCAGAAGATTTATTAGAGTTATTCTTTACTTTAAGCTTCCTGTCGTCCTCCCGGGTCACATTGACCCCGTCTGTTTTGACTGTTCCTTCCTTCTTTCCTTCCTTCCTTCCTTCCTTCCTTCCTTCCTTCCTTCCTTCCTTCCTTCCTTCCTTCCTTCCTTCCGTCTGTCCTTCCTCCCTCCCTCCTTCTCTCTTTCTTTCCTCCCTTCCTTCTTCCCTTCCTCCATCCCCTTTCTTCCTTCCTTCTGTCCTTCCTTCCTCCCTACCTCTTTCCTTCCTTCCTCCCTCCCCCCTCCTTCTTTCCTTCCTTCCTTTCCTTCCTCCCTCCCCCCTCCTTCTTTCCTTCCTTCCTTTCCTTCTCCGTTCCTTCTTTCCTCCCTCCCTCCTTCTCTCTTTCTTTCCTCCCCCATACCTTCCTCCCTTCCTTCTTTCTTCTGTCCTTCTTTCTTCCGTCCTTTCTTTCCTCCCTTCCTTCTTTCCTTTCCTCCCTCATACTTTCCTTTCCTCCCTCCTACCTTCCTTCCTCCCCCCCCTTCTTTCCTTCCTCCCTTCTTTCCTTTCTTATTCCTCCCTTCCTTGACTGGAGGGCAACAGGAGGGTTAAGGAGCAGCTTTGACGTCTGATTATATATATATATTTTTTTACGTGTTCAAGGTGATCAAGGAAACGGAGGAGTTTGAGAAGTGTCTGAAGGAGCTGGAGTTCCTGCACGGCGACTCCACAGACCTGCTCAAATACGCCAGAGACGTCAACTGTCACTTCGCCAGCAAGAAGTGCAAAGATGTCATCGTGGCGGCGCGCAAACTCATGACGTCTAAGATGCACAACACGGTCAAAGTATGTGTGAGAGCAAGAGCAACATGTCTGCATTATTAATAATAATAATAATAATAATAAACTTCATTTATAGAGCATCTTTCATACTGTGTTTATAATTTAATTGGAATAAAAATTTGCACCACAAAGAAAAGACACATGACAACATGACCCCCTTTCTTCCTTCCTTCTGTCTTCCTTCCTTCCTTCCTTCCTCCCTCTCTCCCTCCCCCCTCCTTCTGTCATTCCTCCCTCCCTCCCTCCTTCCTTCCTTCCTTCCTTCCTTCCTTCCTTCCTCCCTCCCCCCTCCTTCTTTCCTTCCTTCCTTCCTCCCTTCCTTCTTTCATCCCTCCCTCCTTCCTTCCTTCCTCCCTCCCCCCATCTTCTTTCCTTCCTCCCTTCCTTCTTTCATCCTTCCCTTGTAATCCTTCCTTCTTTCACCCTTCCCCTATAATTTAATTGGAATAAAAATTGTCCCACAAAGAGAAAAAAGACACATGACATATCACCCAAAGTCTCCAGATGCTGTTTTTTCATTGTCTTTTAGTCTAATTGTCGTTATCGTTCTGAATCTTCCTGCTTTAGATCACACCAGACTCCAAACTGCGTCTTCCCAAGCTGCCTGCTCCGGCTTCAGTGGTGAAAGTGAAGCAGGAGACCACAAAGGACGAGGCGACGATGGAGAACGCCAAGCAGCTGTCCGCGTGGAGTCTGCGTCTGCCAGCTTGTCGCATCAGTGAGTCAGTGCAGCAGCTGATGGAGCTGGCGCTCAACACGCTGTGCGAGGCCGTCGGCAGCTCCACACAATGGTGCGTTATAGTGTTCAGAGACCTCAGTGTCCTCTGCAGAGAGCTAGTGCCTGACACCACAATGTCATAGTCCCACTGTGAGAGTCAGATCATATGAAGCTGTAAAGTCTCAGCGTGATTCAAGACTTTTTTATACACTTTGGATTCACTAAGATCCCAAATAAAGGCTACTAACTTCTGTGTGCACATTTAGTTAGTGTGTGTTTTGCAGGTGATCTACTAAGAATAACTGTAAATAACAACAGGTGCAGACAGCAGTATTTAAATGAGGGTTTTGTGTTTTAATGGAGAGTTTGGACGAGCAGAAATGTGATCTCATGGAATTAGAGGTTCTAGTGAAAGAGGTTAACAAACATATTGAGTTACAGCATAAAAAATACCACCAGAAAAAACACTATATAGGAGAATATTAGTGACGAAGTGCTTATCTGCTTTATCGTCAAATATAAAATCAGGGAGGCCAAAATTTCACAAATGAACATCATACTGCATTGAAGAAGGCTTTAAACTAGCGATTGAGACCATAAACACATTTTGAAAACGTTTACTGAGGTTAGAAATCAAGTGAGAAGTTGGTGAATTCTCCATTGACTTGTATAGAGACGGAAGTCCTTTTGACACCAAAACGGTCGCCCCCTGGTGGCCTTTTGATAGAATGCAGTTTTAAGTTACTTCCGTGTTGGCATCATTTCAGAGGACCAGAACTCCCTGCCTGAATTAGACCAGCAGGCAGGAAGAGTTGAAACTTATCACAACAGTTTCATTTAAAGATTTTCCTGTTTTGTTCTTTTCAGTGCGTTACAGCTCTTCTTCACGGTGAGAAACATGTTCCAGCTCTTCTACGATGTCGTGCCGACGTACCACAAGTAAGAAGCTTTCCATTAAACACAACATTAAAACACAACAAACCAGCACATTTAACCTGTTAGGTGTAACCGGTCGCCTCTTCTTCTTCTTCTTCTTCTTCTTGCTCAGGGAGAACCTGCTGAAGTTTCCTCACCTCGCTGCCATCCAGCACAACAACTGCATGTACTTGGCTCACCACCTGCTCACCCTCGGTCACCACTTCAGAGCACACCTGCCGCACCCGCTCAGCGAGGGCATCACAACGTTTGTCGACATGGTGCCTGGATTTAGGAAGCTGGGTAAAAAGACTTTTTATAGCTGCTGGCCACATTGGGATTAAATTCAGTACAGAGGTTGATGATTTTTTTTTAGATCCCTTGACATTTAATTTTGTGCTATAATGTAGGTTTTTTTTGCCCTTTAACCCACTTTTTGTCTCCAAAAGAAAAATGAAACTAAATTAATTTAATAATTCTCAGGTTTAAAAGTTCCTCTTCTTATTTTATTTTATTTTTTTCTTATTTTATTTATTTATTTTTCTTTTTTCTTTATTTTTTATGTATTTTATCTGATCAATTTATTATTATTATTGTATTTATTTCTTTTATTTTTATTTATTTATTAACTTTATTTATTTATTTATTATTTTTTCTCTCATCCCATTCTTTCTTTATTTTTCTAAATTCTTTTTTATTTTATTTTTTTTCATATATGAGTACATCATGATAATATTTTAACACTATATATTTTATATAAATAAAATAAATAAATACATTTTAAAAAAAAAGTTCCTCTTCTTCACACCAGGGTTATTATAGTTTTTAAATTTTCATTAGTTTTTCATCTTGCTTTTTTTTAAATTTCAGTTTAGTTTTAGTTATTTTAACAAGTGATGAAGTTGTTTTTAGTTTCGTTTTATTTAGTTTTAGTCTTAGTTTGAGTTACCTATCATAACCCTGCTTAAAACACAAAATGTTAAATATCAGGCAGATTAACATGAACTTTGTAGAGCAAATTCATGCTTTCTACCTTTTCCTTTAGCGCCACCTTCAGGACAAATGTAGGACCTCTATAAATATATAAATAGAGGAACTTTTGCAAGACGAAGAAGTAGAATCTTGAACGATAGGAGTCATAAAAAAGTGATTGTACTTGTGTGAAAGAGGGGAAAAAGAGAAATTGGAAAATGTTGTCAGATGTTTTTTTGACTCTTCCTTCCTTCCTTCCTTCCTTCCTTCCTTCCTTCCTTCCTTCCTTCCGTCTGTCCTTCCTCATTCTCTCCTTCTCTCTTTCTTTCCTCCCTCCTTTCCTTCTCCCTTCCTTCTTCCCTTCCTCCATCCCCCTTTCTACCTTCCTTCTGTCCTTCCTTCCTCCCTCCCTCCTTCCTTCCTTCCTCCTTCCCTCCCCCTTCTTCTTTCCTTTCTTCCTTCCTTTCCTTCCTCCCCTCCTTCTTTCATCCCTCCCTCCTTCTCTCTTCCTTTCCTTCCTCTCTCTTTCCTCCATTCCTTCTTCCCTTCCTCCATCCCCCTTTCTTCCTTCTGTCTTCCTTCCTTCCTACCTCCCTCCTTCTTTCCTTCCTTTCCTTCTTTCCTCCCTCCCTCCTTCTCTCTTTCTTTCCTGTGATGTTTTTTATTTTCATCTTTACCTGTGTTATTTGTACTCTTATAACTAGTATGTAAGTAAAATGAGTGACTGTGTGTTTATCAGGTGCTCAGTGCTTCTTAGCTCAGCTGAACGTCCAGAGAGCCGAACTGCTGGACCGACTTTCCACCGCTCACAACTTCCGTAACCTGGACGACGAAGACAATTACATAGCAGCGAGCAAAGCAGTGAGACAGGTGAGAGGAAATAAAACATAATATAACTTTAACTCTGGATTTAGTCGTTTTTTTAACTGACTTTTCATCTGTTTTTTCTCCGCTGCAGGTCATCCATCAGCTGAAGCAGCTGGGAACAGTGTGGCAGGACGTTCTACCTGTTAGCATCTATTGCAAAGCGATGGGAAACCTGCTCAACACGGCCATCGCAGAAATGATCTCCAAAATTATGATGCTAGAGGTTTGTCCTTTCTTTTACTTATTTATTTATCTATTTAAATCACAGTGCCTCCGTTTAAACTTCTAGGTTGAATTGGCCGGTACTAATTCAGAGGTGTTAATATTGTAGAAAGGACAAATATAACCTGTTTCAATCACTGATGGGGAATTATTTCACTTTTTCGATTGTAAGATATCTTCAGAATCTGACAGATCTGGGACCGAGCTAGGTGAAGAAACGACGGAATTCAAATAATGGCCGGCTGATAATAAGACAGAACAGAGTGTCAACGTAAAGAAAGGAAGAAAAATGACAAGAAAACAAATTAAAAGAACCAATTTTAAAAAATGGAAATTGAATAAAAAAATTAAAAAAATGAGACCCATGCTTGCAAGAGAAAATAAGAATGATAAAATGTTAACATAATTTAAATAAAATAAAGAAAATAATTAATGAATGAATAAATAAAATAACTAAAATAGAAAGTAAAATATGACTAAAAGGTTTATAAAAGTTACAGTAAAAAAAAATAGGTTAAAATAGATTTAAAAAGGCAAAAGAAAAGTGAAATGAAATAAAGATTTAAAATGTAATAAAATCTAGATTTAAAACTAGGTTTAAAAAAAGAGATGCACAACATTTAGGAAAGCAGGCTCCTCATTTTTAGATGGTGCTGAACCTTTTACTGGTTTATATAATTAACGTTAATGGCAGCAGATTGTATCAATTGCAGCTAATTTATCTAAGTTTCCCGGCCCAAAATTATATATGAGGTAAAAACCACTCTACAGTCTCTGGAAGGCTGTACAGACCAATTAATATAATATACTGTTTATTCATAGTGTACATTAAGACAGATTATTGTTATTTCATCATAACTTAATTAAGATCTTTAATCTCTCCACCAGGATATTTCCTCTGAGGATGGAGAGCACCTCCACACACTGTGTCAGACTATCATTGAAGAAGGTCCGCTGGTCTTCATCCCTCTGGCCGAAGAGAACAAGAACAAGAAGTATCAGGAGGAAGTTCCCCTCTACGTGAAGAAGTGGAGCACCTTTAAAGAGCTGGTCATCGTGCTGCGGGCAAACCTGCAGGAGATCGTCGACAGGTACGAACAAACTAGAGCAGTTTAATCTCATATAAACCGAATATTTACATAAAGCGCACTTTTTTTTTTTTTGCAATGTGGTTATCAAACACACAGATATATAATGGAGGCAGGATATCTTACAGTTTAACTATAAAATGTATTGTATAAGATGACATCAGTAAACTTCAATGGGAATTGAAGGAAAGAAAGAGAAGGAGGGAGGGAGGAAGGAAAGAAAGAGAAGGAGGGAGGAAGGAAAGGAGGGAGGAAGGAAGGACAGAAGGAAGGAAGGGGGGTGGAGGAAGGAAAGGAGGAAAGAGAGAGGAAGGAAAGAAAGAGAAGGAGGGAGGGAGGAAGGACAGACGGAAGGAAGGGGGATGGAGGAAGGAAAGGAGGAAAGAGAGAGGAAGGAAAGAAAGAGGAGGAAGGATGGACAGACGGAAGGAAGTAAAGGAGGGAGGGAGGAAGGAAGGAAGAGAGGAAAGGAAAGAAGGAAGGAGGGAGGGAGGGAGAAAGGAAAAGAAGGGAGGAGGGAAGAAAAGAAGGAAAGAAGGGAGGAAGGACGGACAGAAGGAAGGAAGGGGGATGGAGGAAGGAAAGGAGGAAAGAGAGGAAGGAAAGAAAGAGAAGGAGGGAGGGAGGAAGGACAGACGGAAGGAAGGAAGAAAGGAAAGGAGGGAGGGAGGAAAGGAAAGAAGGAAGGAGGGAGGGAGGGAGGCAGGGAGAAAGGAAAAGAAGGGGGGGAGGGAAGAAAAGAAGGAAGGAAAGGAGGGATGGAGGAAGGAAAGGAGGAAAGATATATAATGGAGGCAGGATATCTTACAGTTTAACTATAAAATGTATTGTATAAGATGACATCAGTAAACTTCAATGGGAATTTAATAATTATAAATAATAAAACATATGTTAATCAAATATACATAAAATGCTGCCTGTATAACTTTATTTTTTAAACATCGGTGCATACGGGACAACATGCATGCCGATACCGATATATCGGTGATGAGCCAATATCAGCTGACCCATATACAGTATAAGTCTAGCTTTAGATCAAATAATCAATACATAATTAAATTAAGTAGATCAAACATCATCTGGATATTTATCTGCAGGTTTTTATTAAGTGTGAAAAAGGAGATTTAATTTATGTTGAAGTGTAAATCAATGCTTCAGATATAGTTTTTATATAAAGCAACATTTTACCTACAGCAGAATTAATAATGTAGTTCCTTAAAAATAGATTCAGGACTTTAATCAGCTCAAGTTCAATGAATAATATACAGATTTGCCTGTTTTACTTTGTATTTTGTAGTTAAATTTGTCCTAACTAGTTGAGACGAGAGACTGATTTTTTAAGAGTAGTAAAAAAAAAAAAGACATGCTGACTTTGCACTCTTGATACTACATTTCCCATAATGCAATTCTCTTCAAGCTCTAATGGAGATAACATCAGGCTGTGTAGTTCTCCTCATGACATGTAAACTGACCCTGAAGTATAAAATAAAACTTATTTGCAGGTTTTATTAAGTGTGAAAAAAGTGTAAATCAATGCTCCAGATATAGGTTTTATATAAAGCACCATTTTACCTGCAGCAGAATTAATAATGTAGTTTGTTAAAAAATAGATTCAGGACTTTAATTAGCTCAAGTTCAATGAATAATATACATTCTGGATATTGTAGTTAAGTTTGTCCCAACTAGCTCGGACGAGAAAGACTGATAATTTAAATAAAGAGCAGTAGAAGCTGAGACATCCTGACTTTGCACTCTTGATACTACATTTCCCATAATGCAATCCTCTTCGAGCTCAAATGGAGATAACCTCAGGCTGTGTAGTTTTCCTCATGACACGTAAACTGACCCTGAAGTATAAACTTCTCAGATACTTTCTTTTCCTCTCATGCATTGATCTTTGTGTGTTTGGCTGATCATGATGTCATTTCCTGTCCGCAGGTGGGCCGACGGCAAAGGTCCGCTGGCGTTGGAGTTCTCCAGCTCGGAGGTGAAGAGCCTGATCCGAGCCTTGTTTCAGAACACAGACAGGAGAGCTGTAGCTTTGACTAAAATCAAATAAAAAAAACTCCCCCAAGTAAACAAACAAAAAAAAAAACAACCACCAAAAAAACAAACTGCAGCACTTTTTCCTCTGAGTGGGGAAAATATATAATGTTTTCATCTTTTATTCATTCATTCCTTTTTTTTTTTTTCCTCTTTCGGTTGCATATTAACATTTCATCAAGCAGATCCAGCGCTGTGTGATGGCTGTGGGTATAAGCTGGCTGTAATCAATCTGTGGGATATTTTGTCCTCTCTCAGCACGCAGACTGTAATTAGTGCTACAGAGATTACATGAAGGCTTCCTGACATCAGCAGCAACCCGTCATATATCATCATCATTACAAGCTGAGGTTGTGTAAACCCGTGACTCGCCATCTGTTGACATGTGATGTTGTATGGACAGAGTTAAAGGGAAACTTAAAGTGGTTCAGTATTTACAGTAGTAGCCTCGAAACAGGCTGTAGTGTAATCTGACATCAATGTACAGCCACTAAAAGTGCTTTTTTCCTTCCTTCCTTCCTTCCTCCTCCCTCCCTTCCTTCCTTCTGTCCTTCCTACCTCCCTCCCTCTCTTTCTTTCCTTCCTCTCTTTCCTCCTTTCCTTCCTTCCTCCCTCCCCCCTACCTTCCTCCCTTCCTTCTTTCCTCCCTCCCTCCTTCTTTCTTTCCTCCCCCTACCTTCTTTTCTTCCCTCCTCCCTTCTTTTCCTTTCTCCCTCCTTCCCTCCTTCCTTCTTTCCTTTCCTCCCTTCCTTCCTCCCTCCCTCCTTCTTTCTTTCCTTCCTCTCTCTTTCCTCCTTTCCTTCCTCCATCCCCATTCCTTCCTTCTGTTCTTCTTTCCTCCCCCCTACCTTCCTCCCTTCCTTTTTTTCTTCCCTCCTCCCTTCTTTTCCTTTCTCCCTCCATCCCTCCTTCTCTTTCTTTCCTTCTTCTCTTTCCTCCTTTCCTTCCTCCATCCCCCTTCCTTCCTCCATCCCCCTTCCTTCCTCCCTCCTTTCCTTCCTCCCTTCCTTCCTTCTTCCCTCCCTCCTTTCATTCCTTCTGTCTGTCCTTCCTCCCTCCCTCCTTCTTTCTTTCCTTCCTCTTTCCTCCTTTCCTTCCTCCATCCCCCTTCCTTCCTTCTGTCCTTCCTCCCACCCTCCTTTCCTCCCTCCCCTCCTTCCTCCTTTCCTCCCTTCCTTACTCCCTCCCTCCTTTCCTCCCTTCCTCCCTCCCTCCTTCCTTCCTGCCTCCCTCCTTTCCTTCTTTCCTCCTTCCCTTCTTTCCTTTCTTCCCTTCCTTCCTCCCTCCTTTCCTTCCTTCCTTCCTCCTCCCTCCTTTCCCTCCTCCTTCCTTCCTTTCCTTCCTCCATCCCCCCAGGAAAGCTTATATTTGGTATCAGATTGATTTTATAAGTGTAATAACTCCAGACTTGGTTTTACACTATTAAAAAAACACTCTGGATCAAGTGAAAGGTGAAAGAAAAAACCTTTTATTTCTCTCTATGGTTATTTTATATAATGTTATCAGACACTTACACTCACTGGCAACTTCATTAGGTACAAATGTGCAAAATCTAATTCAATCCAATACATCTCTGCTTTAAATTATACATTTATGAAGCTTATACATATTCAGTTTTTGTTAATATTGTTATAAAAAAAAGGTGATTATTCTACGTTATGTCTATTATTGAGGTCGTATTAAGTGATGGTGGCGTATTAAGGTGCATTATATTGACTGGTGTTCCTAATATTTTGCCATCCTTCATGTAAGTTAATGGAGTGGACAAAATAATAGGAACACCATTCAATATAATACACCACCAATCACCCACTATATGACCTCAATAATGAACATTAAGTAGAATTATCACCTGTATAAACATGTATAAGCTTCATAAATGTAAAATTTATAGCAGAGATTTGCACAGATGTACCTAATAAAGAGGGCAGTGAGTGTATAAAATCAATCTGAGCCTTTTAGACAGTTTTAATGGATGTTTATTGACAGGATGCAGTTGCTCTATTGGATTACACTGCAGCCATTGAAAAACAACATTGAAAAAATCTTGAAGTTTCCCTTTAATGTCTCTTTTGGAAATGTTATCAAACTGCATCTGTAGCTTATTATTTCAGAGGTCTCCGTTTTTCTGTGCTGATGAGCATTAGTTTGCGTTAAACCTCGATGCCTCTAAACGAACATTTGGTTTTTTGACAAAGGATCCTGAACTTTGCCTCCTTTTGTTCAGACGTTTCTCGTACAAGCCATTAAAATGTAACTCCTCTGTATTGTATTTATTGTACAAAAAAAAAAATGAATAAAAAGACTCGACTCATTTTCAAAACTGTTTTTTTAATGACTGATTGTGATTTTAGCCACTGAACGCATCTCGCTTCATGTCGACGTGAACAACAGATGCAGGTGCGACTCGAAACTGCTAACGTTTGTCCTCGGGTGAAGGAAGGAAGGAAGGGAGGGAGGAAGGGAGGAAAGGGAAGAAGGGAGGGAGGGAAGAAGGAAAGGAGGGAGTAAGGAAGGGAGGAAAGGAGGAAGGAAGGAAGGGAGGACAGAAGGAAGGGAGGGAGGGAGAAAGGAAAAGAGGAAGGGAGGAGGGAAGAAAAGAAGGAAGGTAGGGGGGAGGGAGTGAGGGAGGAGGAAAGGAAAGAAGGGAGGGAGGAGGGAGAAAGGAAAAGAAGGAAGGAAGGGGGATGGAGGAAGGAAATGAAAGGTCATTGAGAATGACATTTGCACCATTTTTTACCAAAAGTAAGACTGAATGCTCCTGAAAATGTCAAATGGTGTAACCACAAAAGAATGATACATATTACATATTTTATCACCTACAGTGTGTTTAAGTGGACTTATACTAATAATGACTTAATATTAAAGTAATGTAAATGGTTCCTGATCTCCATGGTTACCAGATGAAATGTAATATTTAGAACAATTGTATTCCATTACCTTTATTTAATATAAAAGTTATAATGTAAGATCATGCCAAACTAGTTGATATGGTGTTTTATTGACAATTTACTGTTTTTAAGGAAGTTGAATTATTTGGTACAAAGTTTTTATGGTTACACCACTTAGACATTTTTGCCATAATCCTCTAATATATTCTCTCAAAATGGATTAAAAGCAGAAATTTGATGCTGAGTCCACAAATAAAAGAATGTGTGCAAGTTATTCATACGTTTATTTTCACATTTTAACCCCTTTGAATTTAAACTAAACCACATGGACACAAAAACCTTTCACTGACCCTTAAACATTTGAACAAAAGACAAGTGAAACTACATCAGTTGATTTGGTCACATCTGGACAAACAATACTTTCTCTATAATCCTTCTAGCAAATACAGTCAGTAATCTTTTTTTTTTAAATCCATCGTGTTCCTTGGTGTTTCCAAGATTGATAGTGAGGATTAGAGATAATCCCTACATGTGTAATAAACTGCAGCAGCGACTGAGACACTGATCAGCCCACTTCAGACTGAAGAAGCATCATGTTACGCTGATCAGGAGCAGCGTTTCATTTTAGCATGGCCTGATCCATAGAAATGTCCAAGAGGAGGTGGAATTTTCTGGATTTTCAGGATTTTGTCTGACTTATATATTTTTATTTCTTTACCCAAACAGAAGCAAAAGACTTGAAGAGTAATCAACGACCAAGCCGAGCATCTTGAGGACCTCAGCAATGATCTCCACTGTGACGTACAGCAGAGAGACGATACTAAACGTTAAGTGCAGCAGGAGCTCCGTGAGGATCGAACCCCGCAGGAACTCCATCCCTCCAACAAAGACTCTTACTGCCAAACACCTGCTGGCGTATCTGCCCAGACCACAGTCAGACTGCATCCGTTACAATCCTTACTCTTACAAGGTACAGCTTTCTTTATTATATGATGTAATGTGGTTTTAAAGATTGTTAATTGGTGGTAAATGACCTTTACAACTATTTTACTAGGCAGATCTTAGAGTCAAATGGTGTAATTCAGATACATTTTCTGTATTTTCTTGATTTTTTTCTGGCAAAGCAAGAAGCACATACCTGAACCTTTCTAATTTAAGGTGCTGCATCAGTTCACTCAAACATAAAATGAAGGAGGTTCTGAGCTTCTCTCAATCAATCAAATTTACTTACATGTTGGTATGTTTTTACATAATTGCTTTTTTTCCCTCTTCTTCACTTTGCACTATATTACCAAAATGTAACTCTGCAGGACTTGGGAGAAAGTCATCTCAAATTAATTGAACCCCATGCCTTCTTTTAATACTATTTATGGTTTAAAATCATGCTTCATATTAAAAGTTGGACTATTTAGAAGTACTGTACACCAAAATATTATAATCACAGGATCCCGTCTATGAGCAAGACATTAAGAGGCAGAGAGTGATCAACACGAGTCAACGACAGACTCTACTTTAAGATTAGTTTCGTTTGAACAGTGTTTTTTAGTGAATAGTGAAGATCTACAGCCAAAAGGAATAAGCTATACAAGGTTATCGCTGCACAGACATTTGTTAGATGTAGAATATCACCAGCATTATTCTTTAGATAATTAAGATCAAAGTTTGTTTTTGATGCATTTCTCTAATAACACAAATCTTGCCAGAAAGATGCTTTGTTAATGTTAGAAGAAATGTAGACGGAGTTTATTCAATATATAGACAATACAAGCCAATAAAAAAAACGATGAGACCTTCTTGGACAGGCAGCAACTCTGAATCACTGATGATTCAACTTCAGTCTTTTTTTCTAAGTAAAGTAGTCTAAAAGTTATTAGAACGACTGTGTGTACCCCCAAAAGTGTCGTAGCAGGATTCATTGTGGCATCATTTTTTATCTTTATCTTCAGGAGGTTTTTGGATTTTGAGGATTCAAACATGCCATCCAAGTCCTCACACTGCAGCTCCTAATGCAGGTAGATGTATTTAGGACATCACCTTCAGACTAGAAGAAGAGCACTCAACTTGAGTGATATCCTAAATAAATCTACCTGCACTTGGAGCTGAAGTGTGCTGACATTTTTCTTGCTTGCATACATTTGTTATGTTGTCCAGCAGCTGCTTTCTTTCTTTTTTCTGGATGTGCACATCCAGCACAAACTCTTTCTTACAATATGTCCACATCATATTTTTGAGGAGGCATTGGAACAGAAAACATCTCATGAATGTGTGTCAGCTTTGTTTTCACACTGCCTGATGTGTTTTATTTCAGGCTGCAGCGAAATCAACCGTTGTCTCCATGATGACCAACAAAAGAGCGTCTCTCACCCACAACCTGAACTTTGCCAACAGCTCATCAGTCCCACCATCCCATGAAGAGGCGTCTCCCTCCCAGACCCAAAGCCCCTGCAGCCAGACCCCTCAGGCTCTGACTTTAGTTAGGCAAGAGCCTCCTAACCAGGTCACCATCCAAGCAGCTCCTCTGGAAACAGTAGACGAGGCCCCGAAGCCTCCACGTTTGCACCGCAGCAGAAACCTCAAGCGTTTCAGCTCCAAATGGCAATCGATAGGCTCCGTTGGCAACAGCATTCCCGCAGCAGAGAAACTGCGTCTCGCAAAGACTTACAAGAAGCGCTGTAAGCTGCTGGGTGATGAGCACTCATTACACATCACTGCCAGCAACCAGCGGCAGCGTTATGTCACCAAGGATGGCAAGTGCAGGGTAAATCTGGGACCTATTTCAGAGAAGAGTCGCTTCCTCTCAGATATCTTCACCACACTGGTTGACCTCAAGTTTTGCTGGTTCCTTCTCGTCTTCACCATGTGCTATATTCTAACGTGGGTGGCCTTTGGTGGGATCTACTTCTTAGGTGCCTGGTTGCGTGACGACATCGTGCACGTCCATGACCAACAATGGCATCCATGCTTTGAAAATGTCGACGGTTTTCTATCAGCCCTGCTGCTGTCTTTAGAGAGTCAGAGGACTATTGGGTATGGCTCCAGGATGGTGACGGCTAACTGCCCTGAAGGTGTTGTCCTCCTGATGATCCAGTCCATCCTTGGCTCCATTATCGATGCTCTGATGGTGGGCTGCATGTTTGTCAAAATCTCCCGTCCACAGCAGAGAGCCCAGACGTTGATCTTCAGCAAGCACTGCGTCATATGTGAGCGTGACGAGAAGCTGTGCATGCTCTTCCGCATCGGCGACCTGAGGGCGAGTCACATGGTGGACGCCAAGATCAGAGCCAAGCTGATCAAGTCCAGGCAGACCAAGGAGGGCGAGTTCATCCCGCTGGAGCAGTCGGAGATCAATCTGGGCTACGACACCGGAGGAGACAGGCTCCTTCTGGTGGAACCTCAGACTATTACCCACGTCATCAATGAAAACAGCCCGTTTTGGGAGGTGGGGCCCGAGCGTTTGAAGAGGGAGTCGTTTGAGATCATTGTCATCCTGGAGGGCATCGTGGAAGCATCTGGTTTGTGGTATTTTTAAGATTGGTGCTGTCCATAATAACACTGCTACATTTGAAAGGTTTTCTATCTTTCTGTCGGTATTCTGGCAAAGAGATCATATGCTTGATCTTCAGGATATGTGTTCATTTAATGTTTCAGTGTCACCAAACTACATTATATCGGTGTTTCCCTTTTACACATCCTTGTTTTTGCACAAACTTTAAAATACTGATTGCATTTGTTAACCAAAGCTAGTTGTATTTTCTTGGATGCTACACTGAAACTCTCAGTGGAATCACTAATTGTATTCTCAGGCAGTGGTCCAACAACACAAACAGTAAGAAATGCCATTTAAATTAGGGTAAAGACTTCATCCATTTACTCCTGTACAACTTAAAATATATCTCCCATAAGGTGGTAGTGAGGTTCCTTTTCACCAGCAGTAAACAAACATATCAATTAACAACCATTTCCTCCATTTTAATCCATTCCAATCATATCTGGCCAACATTTATGAGCAAGGAATAGACAGAAAAATATGTGTTTTTAAATGTATAACAGGTATTTCATAGTAGGAGACTGTAGAAGCACAGGGGTAAGTTTCCTCGTGTTATGTGTGCAGGTTTATTGACTTATTAAGACACTTGAAAAAATGAAGGCACTGTTTATTAACTACACCTGTGCTTTTCCTACAGTCACAAGTGGAAATGTCTCCTGTGTATAAGGCCTGTAGTGGACACATAGACTGTATATAAAATGGACGTAACATCCGTGACGTCACCCATTGATTTGTGGACTGCTGCCTGGAAGCCAATAGTTTCAGATCTGAGCAGCGCCATCTTGAAAATTTCCCGTGCATGCCGGGTAAAAGAAAAACACGGATTCTACTTATATGGGCATCAGGAGGAGCATGAGGCGCCCTCCTGAACCTGTGAACCAATCAACCTGTCAATCACGACGTAGCCACGCCCTAATGCATACCCTGCTTTATCGTCACATATAAAATCAGGGAGGCCAAAATGTCCCAAATGAACATCATACTGCATTGAAGAAGGCTTTAAACTAGCGATTGAGACCATAAACACATTTTGAAAACGTTTACTGAGGTTAGAAATCAAGTGAGAAGTTGGTGAATTCTCCATTGACTTGTATAGAGACGGAAGTCCTTTTGATAGAATGCAGTTTTAAGTTACTTCCTCGTTGGCATCATTTCAGAGGACTGGAACTCCCCGCCTGAGTGGACATAGTGAGAATAAAATCTAAATTACAAGCTGCTCTGAATTCATTTGTTTGGTCTTTTTTTCTCCAATAAAGTTGCTGATTCCATTTGATGTTTCTCTGTGTTGCAGGAATGACATGCCAAGCTAGAACGTCCTACATAGAGGAGGAGATCCTGTGGGGTCACCGATTTGAGTCGTGCATTTCCTTGGAGAAAGGGGCGTTTCGTGTGGACTACAGCGCATTTGACAAAACCTTTGAAGTCCAAATGTCCCAACTGAGTGGAAAACAGAGAAGCACAGCAAAGGAAAAAGAAATTACATCGGCTTAAACAAAAACGTCTTGTTTCTGTATATTACTACGATGTATAATGAGTATGACTTAAAGTGATTGTGACATACTGTAATAAATATCAGATCATATTTAATGAATATTATATAATATAATAATATAATATAAGGCTTTCTGTATGTTTTTGTTATGATACTCCATTTTAATAATGCTATGTTACATTATGAGTAGTTTATGTTATGTTTAAATCATACTACAAACATAAAAATAAACTTTTTCCTTAACCATCAACCGTCTGCAGTCATGTCTGGGTAATTGAAAAAGTGGAAAGTTTTCTATATAAAAGTATTTAATAACAAAGCAATGAATACATATTGGGGTCATATTTAAAACATTATATATTGAACATTGTGCAAAATGTCAATCAGCAGCTACTGTGCAAAATAATCTGTAAAAACCTGAGATATTATTGGAATCTCACTTTTTTTGATATCTTAGGCTGTTTATCTGTTTTGTAAATAGATAGTTAATTATAGTAAAGTTATAATATATATTATGTTATTTGTAGGTTATTATGCAATGGTTTTACTGGTCCAGCCCAGCAGAGATAGGGTGTTATTATCAGGGTTATTATAGTTTTGAAATTTTCATTAGTTTTTATTTTTATTTAGTTTTACAGTTTGCTTTTTTTATTTATTTCAGTTTAGTTTTAGTTAGTTTAACTAGTGATTAAGTAGTTTTAGTTTAGTTTTTTTATTTAGTTTTAGTCTTAGTTTTAATTTTTTAGGTATTAAGAGGAAAGCCTTGATTAGTAGAAGCTGTAAAGGATGAAATAATGATGACACTGAGGTCAAATGAGCAAGTCAAACTGAACACAATACAGTAAAAATGGAGAAAATGAGAAGAAAACTAAGCTGATTTTAGCTGCAATTCACTTTAGTTTCAGTTAGTTTTGCATTGTTCGTTGTAGTTTTTTTTATTTATTTAACAAAAAAAAAATTCAGTTAACTAAATTATTTTTTCACTGCTAGTTTTAGTTTTAGTCTTAGTTTTAGTTAACTATAATATAATTACCCTGGTTATAATACATCCATGCAGTAACTCATAAATAGGGTGTTAATATTATACATCCATGCAGTAACTCATAAATAGGGTGTTAATATTATACATCCATGCAGTAACTCATAAATAGGGTGTTACTATTATACATCCATGCAGTAACTCATAAATAGGGTGTTATTATACATCCATGCAGTAACTCATAAATAGGGTGTTAATATACATCCATGCAGTAACTCATAAATAGGGTGTTAATATACATCCATGCAGTAACTCATAAATAGGGTGTTAATATTATACATCCATGCAGTAACTCATAAATAGGGTGTTATTATACATCCATGCAGTAACTCATAAATAGGGTGTTAATATACATCCATGCAGTAACTCATAAATAGGGTGTTAATATTATACATCCATGCAGTGACTCATAAATAGGGTGTTAATATTATACATCCATGCAGTAGCTCAGAGATAGTGTGTTATTATACATCCATGCAGTGACTCATAAATAGGGTGTTAATATTATACATCCATGCAGTAACTCAGAGATAGTGTGTTATTATACATCCATGCAGTAACTCATAAATAGGGTGTTAATATTATACATCCATGCAGTAACTCATAAATAGGGTGTTAATATTATACATCCATGCAGTGACTCATAAATAGGGTGTTAATATTATACATCCATGCAGTAACTCATAAATAGGGTGTTAATATTATACATCCATGCAGTAACTCATAAATAGGGTGTTAATATTATACATCCATGCAGTAGCTCAGAGATAGTGTGTTATTATACATCCATGCAGTGACTCATAAATAGGGTGTTAATATTATACATCCATGCAGTAACTCATAAATAGGGTGTTAATATTATACATCCATGCAGTGACTCATAAATAGGGTGTTAATATTATACATCCATGCAGTAACTCATAAATAGGGTGTTAATATTATACATCCATGCAGTAACTCAGAGATAGGGTGTTACTACTATACATCCATGCAGTAACTCATAAATAGGGTGTTAATATTATACATCCATGCAGTGACTCATAAATAGGGTGTTAATATTATACATCCATGCAGTAACTCATAAATAGGGTGTTAATATTATACATCCATGCAGTGACTCATAAATAGGGTGTTAATATTATACATCCATGCAGTGACTCAGAGATAGGGTGTTAACATTATACATCCATGCAGTAACTCAGAGATAGGGTGTTACTACTATACATCCATGCAGTAACTCATAAATAGGGTGTTAATATTATACATCCATGCAGTGACTCATAAATAGGGTGTTAATATTATACATCCATGCAGTGACTCATAAATAGGGTGTTATTATTATACATCCATGCAGTGAGTCCTCCAGCCCTGCAGAGGCGCAGCTGCTCCAACCCTCACCTCTCAGCTGCTACAATGCAAAAGCACGAAGAAGTGTTTAAAGCATCAGAAGAGCAGCATGATGGGATATGAGAGTCCTCCGGCGGCGCGTTGCCGCCATGTCACCTAGAGAGAAACATTTAGCGCTTCTTTCTCTCCTGGGCGTCGTGACTCTCGCTCTCTATTACAGCCCCACGTTGCTCTACGCCACTTTTATAATTGTTGCAGCGTGTTGCATTGTGTGCTACTACAACAGAGGAGAGCCGCTCTCAGCCAGACTAGGCCTCAATCCGCGGGCTCGCCTGAGTGTTCCATCCGCTCTCCGGCGCTGGTTGTGGGACTGGTGGGTGACTGACGTGTCGGTGAGCTCGCGGGGGAGAGCCAAGAGTTGCAGCAACAAAGCCGGGCTCCGGGACTCAGTGCATGGTCAATTCACGCAACAAAGACGTGCGGATAGTGGGATTTACAGGAGGGAAGCTTTGGCTACTGACTCGTTTCTTTTCAGCCCTCGGGATTTCCTCATGGGGAGCTACATCGGGAAAGCTGAGAGCCCCGCTGCCGACTTTGGGAGGCCGAGAGCGGGGAGGAATCCTCGGGAGCAGCTGCGGGAGAAGCTGGCCAGACCCAACCATGCTGTCTACACACCCAACAGGAGGCTCTCATTTGCTGGGTAATAATAAAAAGTTTATTATAAAGTAGAATTTTTAAAAATCAGCAATGTAAGGATATGAAATGTTGTGTATCTTTTGAGTGAAGGAAGTGATCTTAATTGGCTTGAAATAACCAATTAATGTGTGTTTTTTAGTGTTATAGGGGAACAAATAGGGTCTCATTTGATGGGTAGCCTAATACAAGTTTATAATACAGTAGAATTAAAAATCAGCAATGTAAGGATATGAAATGTTGTATCTTTATATAGTGGAGGAAGTGATCTTAATTGGCTTAATTGGCATGAAATAGCCAATTATTGTATGTTTTAATACGTGTTAGGGGAACAGGAGGCTCTCATTTGCTGGGTAATAATAAAAAGTTTATAATAAAGTAAAATTAACTTTGTTAAGCCTGAAACCATCAAATAACTGCCAGACAATTTATTGGACCTTTTTGACAAGTAATTTAAAAATTAACTAACCCTATAATGTCAAAAGCCACAGTTTCCACTCACTGTAGCAGCTCTATAAATGCATATAAATCACCAGTAATACCAGTAAGCTACTGAATAGTAAAGTATAATATACATTTCTTCAATATGGTGCTAATTATGTTGCTACTGAGGTGAAATATTTGCTTTTCATCTGGTTGTTTGAGCTTCACACTTTGCAGAGTTTGACACTAAACACAAGAAAAATACAATAAAATGACAGCAAATAAATTATATATTATAGTAATAATGTAAGAATAAAGACATTCAGTAAAAGTATCGTTTAAATGACATTAATTAAAAGCCATATTTTGTGAAAGCATTGATAGTCATCCCTATAATATTGTCAAAATAATCAATATTGAGGTATTTGGTTAAAAATATCTTGATATATTTTATTTATACCTATTTTAAGGCATGATTTCTAATATAAAGCACTATATTATTACAAATCATGCTTTTTATAAAGGCACCATCTCTTTAAAAAGGAAAAAAAAAAGGTTTCCATTGACCTCAGAGGAACTTTCCACTTTCAGCAGATGGATGTGAAAACAGCCGACAGTGTTTAGTGTCAAACTCTGCACAGTGTGAAGCTCAAATAAGCAGCTGCAGGAACCAGATGAAACCTCAGTAGCAGCATGATTAACACTATATTGAAGAAATGTATATTGTACTTTACTATTGAGTATCTTACAGGAGATACTGGTGATTTATATGCATTAATATTCATTTTTAAAGCGGAAACTTGTCTTTTAGTTGAGCTTAAAGACTCTTTTATTGTTATATTTTAAACATATAACAACTTAAATAAACATGCAGTTATTCACTAATTATTATCAAGGAAACACAGTTAAAATTGGAAGTGTTGTATATTTTTAATCAGCTTCTTAACATCATTTTATAAGATATGTTGATGTACTAGTTTTAAGGAATTAGCCTTTTCATTAAATGTCTCAATGTTGTGATTATACACAGATTTAACACTTTAAAACTTTAAATTGTATTTTATTGTTTGGGTGTCCTAGAATCAGGAAAGCCAAGTGGATAGCTAATAGTACATTTACATGAAGATATTAAACTCCCTTTCTTTTGATTTATATGTTTAAATGTTTGTATAAGGGTCAATGACGTATAAGGATTTACAACAACTCAATGTTAGAATAATAAAAACAAGCATATCTAATGCAGTAGTTCAAACATTCAGAATGTTGTGTACCTGAAGATTCATATTATAAATTATAAATTAAGTGATTTTAGTGGGTTTTTCAAGATTAATTGGCACTGGCCTTAAAAAAAGTCATGTGGTGCGACCATGATTCATCTTGAAATAAATTAATTTACTTAACACGCTTCACATCTTTTTTTTTTTTTTACAAGTTTTCAGTAATATAAAGTGTTTGGAAACAAAGTATTTGCTTTTTTTTTTTTTTTTTTTAAATTTTTGTCTTTTATTTATATAAGATATTTCAAGATGAATCATGGTCGCACCACATGACTTTTTTTAAGGCCAGTGCCAATTAATCTTGATAAACCCACTAAAATCACTTAATTTCAATGTATAATATGGATCTTCAGGTACACAACATTCTGAATGTTTGAACTACTGCATTAGATATGCTTGTTTTTATTATTCTAAAATTGAGTTGTTGTAAATCCTTATACGTCATTGACCCATAAATCAGATTGATCCGTCTTTAATGAGTGTAGATTTGGAAGAGAGTTAAAACTTCAACATGCACCTGTTCATTTTATTATTATCTTTAAGGGATTTGTATTGTTTCTGTTTCTCAAATTGTCAGTAAAATCTCCAGAAAACAAGATTTAACATTTAATTAATTAACTGTGAAAGCAAACCACAAGCTCTCTGTATATTAAGACCGAATTTATCATTTTTAGTCTATTTTTATTCTATTTGTTTTGATGTTTTAATTTTCTTTTCTACTTTATGTTATGTTATTCTTTTATTATTATTCTATAAGTTGTATCTTATTAATTATATTCATGTTTCTTTTGTTTATTTCATCTTTTTTAAAGACCTAGTTTTTTTTAGTCTAGCTTTTATTAAACTTTATCTCTTTTAAATTTCAGTTTACTTTTGTCTTTTTAATCAATTTTAACCTAGTTTTTTTTAAACTCTCTTTAAAAAAATGTTTCTTTTGCTTATTTTTACTTATTTTATTTAAATTTAAAACATTTTAATCATCCATATTTACTCTTGTGTGCATTGGCCTCAGTTTTTTTTAATCTTTTAATTAGTTTTTATCACCATTTTTATTCATTTTTCTTACGTTGTCACTTCTTCTGTCTTATTATGAGCTCATCAATCAAATGTGAAGCACTTTAAAACTACATTAACCTTTTATTAAAGCTGCTATATAAAATAAAGTTTGGTAGGTTTTATACTTTCTGGATCATCCTGGATGTCAATTGTCTGCTAAGGATGATGAAATGTTATTTGGGTTTAAAGTAAATGATTATTAGGAGATATAAGTAGCATGTAATCTGCTCTTTGATGATATATTATTATATTTTTTTATCCTCACAGAGAGCCGGCGGGAGCTGCAGGGAGATTCACCATCACCCCTCAGCGTCATTACCCTCTGCAGCAGCCGGGCGTCTCCTCGGTGGGAGTCCTTCCTCCCGTCAAATGGGACGGCTTCAGGAAGAAAAGCATCCTCAGTCCGAGAAACTCTCCGGCTGCTCTCAGTCCTGTCACCGTGAAGATCGCCAGGCCGGACCACAACAGCCCCAGGTCTGATAACGCAGCGCTTCCATGACTTTAATTCATTAATGAATCTAGAAATAAAACTTTAATTACTGCTGTGAGGTGGAGCTTTTTAATGTGAAAACTGACCCGGTGATGTATTTTGTCTTTATTTAGTTGGGACCATCCGAGTTGCGCAGGCGTCCTCAAACCCCCCGCTGACCCCTGCTCCAGAGAAAGTGTCCTCAAGGTGTTGAAGGAAAGCCGCAAGAGAGACGTGGAGGACGACGACAGAAACTTAACGACTGAACAGAAAAGCAAAAGAAGGTACGGAGATGAAAAATGAACATAAGTCATATTTGGGCTGTGTTCGAAACCGCACACTTTCCTTCTGCTCGTACTAACTCTGACGTCGTTTGAAGTCGGTAGTGTGTTTCAACTGCGTAGTATGAGATTTAGAGTATGCGAGAAGTTCCCGGATGGTTTACTAGATTCACCAGAAATGCGGAGTATGCATCAAGAACTGACTACTCGTACTCAAATTACCCAAGATGCAACGTAACTTCTGAAAAAACCCCAAAATACAAACGTCACAGATCATCGCCTCGGTGGTTTCAAGTTAGCTACAGCGAGGGTATGTTCGCTTCCTGTTTTCAAAATAAAAGCCCCAATTCTATCGTTATGTTTTTCTTAATAATAAAAGGTAACGGGTGTTTTATTCTGTGAAAATGACCGGAAGTGCGTTACTCGCTACGGCTAACTCCGAATTCGCAGGAACAAAACTTTAAACAGGTGTTATTTGGACAAATTAGCGTCACATTGTGGATCTAAAGGGCTACTTTACTTTCCCGCCTAAAAAGGTTAGAAATGTGGATAAAATGGTATATTTACAGAGTTAGAGCTAAAATGAAAATCCGCTTCAGCCTGCTGATTGCAGCTCGGGTAGGAACGAAATGCATTGTGGGTTATCGTGTAGTTTACTACAGTGTAAAACGGTCTGCTTACTATCTGGTCGTTTAGTGTGTAGTGTGTAGGATGGAAGTATGTAGTATGTAGTATGCGGTTTCGAACCCAGCCCAATAGTCTCTTCTCACTTTGTGGAGCTTATTTTGCTCTAAATGGCTCCATAAAATAGCAGCAGGTATAAACAATGTAAATACAGTAACGGCCTTAATCTGTTATCTGATATGTTTAGTATATCATTATATTTTGACCAAATACCTCAAATATAAATATTGTGCATGTTTTAACACGTTTTAATTCTCCTAGGCGTAACGACAGCGGTGGAAGTGCTCACTCTGCTTTTGAGCCTCTTTTGCCCAACGGCACACCATCACAGCTGGTTCCCAAGTGAGTTTAATTAAAACATCTTTTATCTTTTTAAAAGTCTTCATGTTGTTACTGACTGTGTGTTTGATGCTTTAAAGTCCCACCAGGTGAAGTTAAGTGTTGTTTTCTTTCTTTCTTCTTCTAGGCCAGGAAACCTGAAGAGAGGGATGACGTCTGTGACGGAGGAGTCGATCATGAAGAGGTCTCGTACTTCCTCCATCAGCTCTGGAAGCGGAGTTCACGCTCCGAGAGGAACTCCAGGCAGCCGGAGGAATCCCATCAACAGCTCCTACAGCTCCACTGTCGGCCTCAGCCAGGTAACACTGCTCTTTCCTCCTTCTGTCCTTCTTGTCCCCTTTTCCCTCCTTCACTCCATCTTTCCCTCCTTCCTTTCCTCCATATTTCCTGCCTACCTTTCTTCCTTCTTTCCATCTTTCCTTCCTTCCTTCCCTCCATCTTTCCCTCCTTCCTTCCTCCCCTTCTTCCTTCTTTCCCTCTTTCCTGTCCTCTTTTCCTTCCTTCACTCCATCTTTCCTTCCTTCTGTCCCTCCTGTCTGTCTTCTTTTCCTTCCTTCACTCCATCTTTCCTTCCCTCCATCTTTACTTCCTTCTGTCCTTCCTTCCTGTCCTCTTTTCCTTCATTCACTCCATATTTCCTTCCTTCCTTCCTTCCTTCCACTTTACCTTCTGTCCCTCCATCTTTCCTTGCTTCCTCACCTCTTTCCTTCCATCCTTCCTTCCATCTTTTTAATGGTCCGGCCCTTGAATGAAGATGAGTTTAACATCTCTTTTAATCTGCATGTTTTTTTTCATCCACAGTGGAAGAAACCGTCAGCGCCGAGCTCTCCTCTGTCGAGCCCGATGTCTTCTCGCTCTCAGACACCAGAAGGAATCGCTAAAAGACCCAGGTACGTCTCTGCTGGCTCTTAACATTTAACATTTCTTTTAATACATCCCTTCAGAGTATAGCTCCCAAAATCTCTCCAGATAGATAAGAGCATTTCCTTCATTTTACGTGCTAAGCTACAGTCATTGTGTTTTGGGCTCTGGGAGCTTCCAAAACTTTGCTGACCTACACTTAAACATGTACCTGAACGCCTCATTGTGTAGAACACTCGCTGTTGATCTTCTAAACATGCTGCTAACGCTACGCTTTCTATCTCAACACAGGTTTAGAGTGTCCATTCTTGATTTAAAAGCTTGATAACGTCGCCCCAGCCCTGAAGCTGAGCCCAGTCAACCAACATCTGATTTAACATTACAGTTTTGTAACTTGTGATTTCATTTAACAGAGAGGATGACGGACTGTCTCCCAGCTCAGCGTCATCAGTGAAGTCAGACCAGATCGCCTCCGACAAGGAACCTGTAACTTGTAAGTCTCTTCTTTTTTTTTTTTTTTTTTTTTAATCTCCAGTGATCCGCTACATTTATCCAGTCTAGTGAACAAAGGATTTCTTCAGGCGTAGGAGTGCGGCTCCGTGCAGCACATTATACACGTCTGGATAATGGTGACAGAACATTTTAACTGATCATTAAAATTGCATGAGGTAATTTCTCCCAGGTGCAATTAGATGCTATTTTAATAGGACTAATCTCTCCTACATCCAGCATACATTTGTTCTAAATTACCAAACATGAAGCTGGGTTTTGTAGGACTTTTCTACTTTTAAAGGATAAAAGAAAACACTCTCACACTTCCCTTTATTCTACAGGGAAATGAGAACTTTCAAACACAAATGCTTCAAATTGAGGAAGTGTTTTTTATTTCTTATACATTGTCATGTTCACATGGAATAAAAGAGCTGGGAGCAAGATAACAGCGTGCAGGTGATTTATTATTATTATCCAGCTCCTGCAAAGAATCTATCGACGTGCACGTGTCTCCTCATGATTTGTATCTGTGTGAAGCTGTGGATGGTTTTCAGGTAGTTTTGTTCACGTATTACCTGCTGCTGCAACATGGCACCAAACACCTTGATTTTATGGACGCTTATTTGTCTTTTGTCCATTGCAATGCAGCTAAACTGACTCCAGTCCCCAAGATCCCAGTCACTACCTCAAAAGAATCTACTGGTAGTGGTGGGAAGAGGAAACGGAAGATCCAGCTGCTCCCGAGCCATCCGGACAACCACATCTCTCTGGTAAAGAAGCGCCACAGACTCAAGCATTAGTTGTTTATTTAACCCTTTACATACTGTTCATATTCTGACTCATAATTAGTCTCTACACCAATTCACATTAATAAATTCCCCATCAGTTATTAATAAATGTAGAATTAATCCTTCTGTTTGATTAATCTCATGGAAAAAAAGACATTCACAATCACTATTTTATGCTCCAGGAGAACATTTGAACATGTTTGAATGCTGATTTGGGTCAAATTTGTGCATTTGCATGTATAAAAATGTGTATCTACTGCACAAAAATAAAAATAAAAGATGCATTTTATTTCCGTTTTTGTACACTGTGGATCACATTAGGAAAAGTCTGACTAAAAGAAATGTATACAGGGTGTTTTTACAGCTCTCAAATGTAGAAAACAGGTCAAATTTAACCCTGAACAGTGTTTAAGGGTTAAAGTATGTGTTATAGGGGTCAGAGGTTTTTCCCAAATTTGCTCACCGTGCTCATTTTGATCTGCAGCCTCCACCTCCAGAGCTTGGCTACACCATCACTGCAAAAGATCTTGATGAAGAGAAAAGAGCCGCCATCAGCAAGATCCAGAAGGTCCTGGAGACACCTGGTGAGTAGAAGCAGCAACAAGAAATAAACTCAGCTGGATTGATTGTAATCCTTTTTGTTCTTAAGGCTGTTTTCTGTTAATTTCTCTCTCTTTAGCTCCAGAGCCAGAGAAGTCCGTCTCTCTCACAACCTCCACTTCTACCCAGCCCGAGTTATCAACCACATCTGCCCCCAAAACCACCTTCACCAGCACCACCACCCTGAGTAGCCTTCTGGCAGCTCCTCTGCCCACAGCCTCCAGCGCTGCCATCCCAGTCATCAACCTGGATCCAAGCCCGGTCAGCAGCAGTGTCAGCACAGCTCCTGCAGCCTCCAACCCGCTGCTGGAGGCTCTGAAAATGAAGAGCAGCACCGCCGCGAGCTCCACACCTGCTGCCAGCACCACGACAGGTAGGAAGATGTAAAAAATATAAGCAAGTCGAATGAGGGAGAAAGTTGGAGGACATCTCAAAGGATGCTGATGATTATGCAGACAAAAATTTAAAGGCTCTTTTCAACACAGACTTTTGGTTTTTGGAGTTTCTGCCATCACATATTTACCTGATTTTAATTCAACAGTCAAAGAAAAAGCTCAAAAGTCATCTCAAGGCACTTTTCCCTTAGAGCAGGTTTAGACTATACTCTTCAATATAATTTAAACAGACCCAACATTACTACATGAGCAGCATCTGGCGACAGCGGCGAGGAAAAACTCCTCTTTTTACTCTTTTAACGGGAAGAAATATCAGGCAGAATTGGGCTCTAAGTGGGCGAACTGCCTCAACCGATTGGGGTTGAGAGGAGAGAGGCATAAACTACAGAGGTGTAGTCTTGTTTTTAAATGTCATACATTAGCAGGTTAGAACGGACAAAAGAATAAAAGCAAAATAACAGAAGTCACAATATTTTTAATCAGCCTTTTCTTTAGTTTTGTTACCATTTACATCCTTTTAATCCATCCAAAACCCATTTTATAAATCTTACATCGTTCCAGTCATCGCATGTTTAAATCACCTGTTTGTGTGTTTTGATTCTGACTTCTTCTTTGGCTTGTTGTGTTCGTAGTGTCTGCAGTAACCACACCGGTGCAGCCGAGCAGTTTAAGCCTGCAGACAACGGCGACAGTGAACCCCTTAGGGCTCCCTCCTCCCTACCAGCCCCAGTCCCAGTCCTCCTCTACTGGTGGGGAGCAGCCCTCTGCCTTTACTCAGGTGCTGGCCCAGGTCACCAAACCTCCCAGCAGCACCCCGTCTGCAGCAGGCCTGTTCGGTCTGATGAGCCAGACCAGCACCCCGACTGCTTTCACAGCGTCTAACCCCGTCACTGCGTCTGCTGCCGCTCCAATCAGCAGCTCACACACACCCATCAGCACCAGTAACCCCAGTACCACCAACCCTCTGCTGGCTTCAGGGTTTAAGCCCATCTTCTCCGTCACCACCTCCACCTCCTCCTCCTCAGCCGCGCCGCCCTCAGATAGCAAACCCGCTGTCCAAAATTTCAAGCCCATCTTTGCGAGCACCACAGCGGGTGGAGGCTTCGGGCAGCCTCTCACAACCACCAACCCGTCATCTACAGTTTCCTCCAGTAGTACGCCCTCAATGTTTGGCTTAACAAGCAGCGCCACAGTTGCACCGTCAGCTTTCCCCGGCTTGGCCAACACCATGACCGGAACATCCTCCACCAGCTCCATCACCACCACCACGCAGCCCGAAGCTGTTAAAACCCTTTTCGGAAACTGGCCAGCGCCGTCGACAACGAGTACGAGCTCTGCGCCGGCCACAGGGGGCACATTTCAATTTGGAGCTGCCGCCGCCACCACTGCACCTGGAGCCGCCCCCCCCACCGCCGCTGCTACCACCACCTCCAGCAACTCCAATTTTAAGTTCGGTGCAGCACAGCCGGACCCTCAAGCAGCCAACCAGAAAGCATTCGCGTTTGGCCAGACGGCAGCCAGCCAGAACACGACCACTGCTTCATTTGGAGGCTTCGGCATGGCCACCGCAGCCCCAACCACCGCCGCCCCCTCCACCCAGTCAACCTTCGCCCCATCCACACAATCCACCTTCGCCCCCTCCACACAATCCACCTTCGCCCCCTCCACACAATCCACCTTCGCCCCCACCACCCAATCAACCTTCGCCCCCACCACCCAGTCCACCTTCGGCTTTGGAAAGCCGTCATTTGAAGCGCCGGCAACACAGTCCACCTTCAGCTCCGCAGCAGCTCAGTCGAAACCGTTCTCCTTTGGAGGCAGTGCAGCGACAGCCACACCTGCCTCTAACCCCGCCCCGGCCCCCGGCCCTTTCAATTTCGGAGCACCTGCTGCCACCACAGCATCCAGTTTCGGAGCACCTGCTGCCACCACAGCATCCAGTTTCGGAGCACCTGCTGCCACCACGGCATCCAGTTTCGGAGCACCTGCGGCCACCACGGCATCCAGTTTTGGAGCACCTGCTGCCACCACGGCTTCCAGCTTTGGGACCCCCGCTAAACCATCATTTGGAGCCACCTCCACTGGTTTTAGCTTCGGCGGCACCACTGCTCCGTCGGCCGTTCCCACAGCTGCTCCTGCCGCTCCTCCGAGCTTCGGTGCAGCGGCTCAGACTCAGAGCGCCGCTTCAGCCACTTTCACGTTTGGCGGCGCCGCTCCTCCTCAGCAGGCTCCTCCCCCCGGACCTGCTCAGCCAGCACCCGGCGGATTTAACTTTGGTGCTGCTGGTATGCCGCGTCCCCAGTTTGGAACACCGGTCGCAAATAATCCTGCACCACAAATGGGAGGATTCAACTTTGGGGCTGCTGCTACTGACAAACCAGCTTTTGGTGAGGAACAAAGATATATTTTTTTGTTATTTATTTATATTTTTAAACCCAGCTAAAGGCTAAAAAACCCTAAATCCTCTGCATTCACACATGAAGTGACTGATTGCATGCACCTGGAACATCACATTGATTTTTAGTGTTAACTTATGTGTTCTTCTGCAGGGACGTCCACCCCATCCTTCGGCCAGAGTACCCCTGGTCCGATTCCCTTTGGAAGTCCTGGAACACCAGTCCAAGGCTTCAACGCTGTTCCTTCTTTCGGTAGGTCATTAATGCTTTTTTTTCTGTAGCATTGCATGATTTAAAAGCTCTTGATGATGGTGTAGGAGTTGTGCTGGTTTTCATTGCTCCTGCAGCGTCATTTTTAAGGCTGATATCTACAAGTACTGACAGGATTGTAGCAGTGAAACATGAACTCCATGAACTACAGAGATTCAGTTAGAAGCTATAAAAGTACAGCACAGTACAGTTGAAGAGCTTTCAATTTGAGTCAAACCATTGCATTTGTCCTTTTTTTTGGGTCATGGTGCAGAGAGCAACGAAACACAACAGCGTACAAATGTAACAAACCTAGTTCTGTCTTTTAAAAGTCCCAAACTTCAATTGAAATAATGAGACCAGTCTATAGAAAGTAGAGCAGAGTAGTACAGTGCAGTGGTTGCCCTGTTTCTCCAACCTTTTGCACACTTTCAGCTCTGATATTGAATACAAGGGAAGTCACTCCCAGCAGTCTGGCACTGCTTACTGTTGCCATTGTCCAGTGTAATTTCCTTTTTGGCCGACAAACCATCAGATGCCATGCAGTAGAGATTCTCTGCAAAAACCTGCAGTCCAAATTTGTGTCCACTTGCCCTGTTTTTTTTAATAGTGTGTCTCACCTAAATAAAATACATGGATGTTTCAGGCCAATCAGCTGGTGTGCAGGTCGAGTTAAAGCGGTCAACCAGAAAGAAATTAAAATGTTAAAAGTAGAGAGAAAGACGTTTTAATCTCAGTCTTTAGACACATTTTAAACATGTCCTGTGTGCAGTGTCATTAAAAAGTGTTATTAAATTACAGTTACTGATGAAAATGATGATTACAAAGGAAGTTACATCTGAAGTCAGATTTTTAAGACTTTGCTCAGTAGGGCTTCATCAATTATCTTTATTTTATATTCCAAAATCTACATGAACTAATGAAAACATTTTCAAATGAGAGATAAATGTTGCTTTATAAGAAATGATCTCCCTTATAAATCATGTCAGTATCCATCAAAAACAGCTGGATTTAGATTTTGGTGCTTAATGGGAACATTTACCTTAACAGCTGATCTTAGATCTTAGGAAGGAAGGAAGGAAGGGAGGAAAGGAGAGATGGAAGGAATGAAAGAAAGGAGAGATGGAAGGAAGAAAGGAAAGGAGAGGTGGAAGGAAAGAAAGAGAAAGGAAGGGGAGGAAAAGAAAGAAAGAAGGAAGGAAGGAACATTTACCCTAACAGCTGAACTTAGATATTAGGAAGGAAGGAAGGAATGAAAGGATAGATGGACCGAAGGAAGGAAGGAAAGAAAGAAAGGAGGGAAGGAAGGAAGGAAGGAAAGAAGGAAAGAAAGGACAGGTGGAAGGAATGAAGGAAGGAAGGAAGGAAGGAACATTTACCCTAATAGCTGAACTTAGATATTAGGAAGGAAGGGAGGGGGGAGGAAGGAAGGAAGGACAGATGGAGGGAACATTTACCCTAACAGCTGAAAACATTGGTTAGAAATTTAGAAAAGTAATCAAATGTAATAAGTTACATTACTCTGATTAAGTCATTGACATAGTTACATTACTTATTACATTTTAAATAGAGTAACTAGTAATCTGTAATCTATTACATTCCTAAAGTAACCTTCCCAACCCTGCCGTTGTTTCATTTTCAGGGTCTCCTGCGACTCCTTCTTTCTCCATCGGTGCCGGATCGAAGCCATCTGGAGCGCGGCAGAGGCTGCAGGCGCGAAGGCAACACAACAGGAAGAAGTAACCTGCTACTCGCGTCCCACCAGCCTTTCAGAGGACGTCAGCGTTTGCTGCTGTGGCTAATCTGGGTAACATTGCTCTGTTCTAAGCCCGACATCCCCAAAAAACCAGGCTGCCTGCCATGCCCTCTGCTTCCTTCCCTCCTCCATTGGATTGTGCTAGCCCCGAAACGTTGTGTTTTGCAGAGGAGTTGGAAAAGAGAGAGAGAGAGCACCAGCTTTGCTGAGTTCATGCTGCCTGGACGACTGTGTGACCCAGCGAGGGGAATGTAGCGATGTGGAGACAGGGTCCGTAACAACGTGCTTATACTTGAAGAGAGAAAAGACGATTGAGTAGTTTTTGATTCTGAACAACAACAACAACATAAAAAAAAAAAAAAGCATATCCAAAGTTCCCTTTTCCTTTTACAGTACGTGGACACTCCCATTGGTTCGTCTTAAGGAGAAAGTTGAGTCAGGCAGAGACACGGAGCCTCGGCTCAAACATTTATTTTTTTACATGAAGTGCTCACTGGTTTGTATGTTACAGAAGATTTTGAGTACACTCTCTTTAACGAATCTATTCAAAAAAAAAAAAAAGAGCGAAATGTTGTTGCGGAACGACGAGGACGCACGCTCGAGGTACACGACGCTGCAGTGTAAATGTAAAGTTATGAGACGTTTGCATTTTAAATTATTTTTTTAAATTGGCTCTCTGACCCTGTAAATGAAATGATGTGTTTCTGCACTTAAAGGGGCAACTTAGAAAAAAAACATGTCTTTGATTGTTACTGTAGTTAGTGCAGACCCTTTGTGTTCTTGTTTCATACTCTGTGATTTGCAAGCATTCCCAAAGTCCTCTTGTATGGACGGCCTTTTTTTTTTTTTTTTTTTTTAATAGTGATTGCCAACACTGATGTTACTTAGCAGGTCAGTTTATGATTAGGATGATTTGCTCTTTGACTTGTTCTGACAAACCAAAGCCAATTCTTTCAATGTCATGCCTGTGAAAAAAAGAATCTGTGACCTTTTTAATTTCATCTTTTTTCTTCTTCTTTTTTTTTTTTTTTTAAATCCTGAGATGTTTGTTTTTGTGCCAGACTACCTCTCTTTACTCCCAGGCACTGAATCCTTGTTAATTCACTGAGTAATATCAGATCTTTATATTAATAGGATTGATAATAAGTCAGGCTTCTGTTCATTAGATTTTACTTTCAACTACTGTTAATGCAGATGTATCTTAATAAATAAATAGTAAGTTTTAAACATATACATATATACAGCAACATATTTTCCATTTTCCCACCTCTGAAAAATGTCACTGTTTAGAGTAGATAATTACCACATTTACTTATAAAATATAGAAAGTCTTTATTTGCTCGGTAATGACAGAAAATCTCACTTATGATGCAGGGATAGTTTTTTGTAGTCGTGGAGTTTTGTCAAACAAGCGCAAAAAAACATGGCAGCAAATCTATTGATGTCAGCAGTCAAAGGTCGTTTTATTGAAAGGTTTTTTTTTCTGTTCTCTTCCTGTGAAAAGTGAGCAGTATACGATGCCGTTTTCTTTTCTGTTTTTGTTTTTTTTCCAATAGCGAATTTTGAATTAATAAAAACTGAATTTGGACTTGGATTTTTCCAATGAGAACACACAAACGCTTCAAGATTATTCTCTTATTATGTAGTATGTTACTCATAAGGCTGGGTGTTTGTACTTAATACTTTTAAGGTATCGACTGAAATAAATCATCATACCCAAGTAGTATCGAAACGTCTCCCATCAAACGATACCTACTATTGATCCTTTTTGCACCCAGAGCTAGAAAATATGACTATTTGTACGGACATGCTCACAGCCAATCAATGCAAGCGTTCTTAGATTATTTATACATTTAAATAATTTGAAGGCTTTCAAAATGCATTTGTGTAAAAAATAATTTAGCTATGGAGGAGTGGTGGCATTTTGTGGAATTTAATGCTTCTATTCACATGATGGGTATCGAATAAAATACTGAGTTGGTATTGGTATCACTTTAACTTGCGTACTTGGATTAGTACTGGTATTGACATTTTTTTAAAATGATACCCAGCAATAGTTACTCAGGTACTTAGAGCATGGGTCTCATTTCTGATGACGTTTAATTTTCCAAGATATTTATTTTGCAGCTCTGCTCGTTCATAGCAACCACTTGTTGGTGTCTGTCTACTGAGCAGGGTCGAGGTTGGTTGTGTCATCTTATATATTACTGTATAAGAAATGTTTAAAAAAGATGATGCATTCAAGTAACACAAAAGGTTTTCCTACTATGACAACTAGTGCTGGGTATCGTTAAAAAAATGACGATACCAGCACCAATCCAAGTCCCCTAAAAGTGATACCAATACCAACTGAGTACTTCATTGGATTCCCATTAACACATTAAGGTCTCTGTCTTGTATCCGGTGTAACAGGCGTGTAGTGTAGACACACTTTAAAGCGTTTAGGTGGCATCTTGGCTGCTGAACTGCTAAGCGCGCTAACTCAAATTCACCACGACTTCACCACCACAGACGGGTTGTAGCTGCTGTGGCAGTGGACTAATCACATGATGCATTAAATCCAAGAACGCTTGATTGGTTGATTGGCTGTGAGCAAGTCCGTACAAATAGTCATAATTTCTAGATCTGGGTGCAAAAAGGATCGATTGTAGTAAAAAATTAGGGAACAATTGCTTATCAATATGTACAGTTCAATTATTGGGAATATGACAATGAATACTTTATACTCTAATAGTTTTAAATTCATCTTTCTACAAACTGTAAAGCCTCCATAGTAAGAGTTTTAATGTGTCCGTCCTTTTGGTTACTGTAGAGCAGTGGTATCCATCTCCAACCCTGCTCCTGGAGAGCTACTGCCCTGCATGTTTTAGGTATCTCCCCCCACTCTAACACACCTGATTCTAATAACTAACTCGTTATCAAACCCCTCGACGAGCTTCAGCTGCTTGATAACGAGTTAATACTTAGAATCAGGTATGTTAGAGTGGTGAGATACCTAAAACATGCAGGGTGGTAGCTCTAGGAACAGGGTTGGTGACCACTGCTGTAGAGCAATGGGGATGTGGATGTAACAGGTCAAACACAATCACTAAAACTGCTGTATAACTTTTATTAAGTAATGCTGAGGTTAAGAATCTCAGACATATATGTAGAAAGTGACCATAATACTGGCATAGTAATAAAACTGGAAGGTGGCTATATAAAACCAGGCTGCGAATAGGATATAAAGGGCTCAAATAAACACTTTTGAAGGGAGAGAGCACAGATGATCATGTCGATACTGTCGTCCTTCTGTGCAAAAATGTGTTTAAAAGTTTATTTTGGAGCTAATATGAAGCTTTAGTTGTCCAAATGAGTCAAATCAAGTAGATATGTCTTTTTTAGTGGTAAAATACCCTCTTTTTGTTACTTTACTTCAACCACAGCTCAAAAGGGAAACACTGTCTGAGGAAACACAACATTTGCATATTTATTGATTCTGTATGTTTTCAATAAGGGTGAAGGAGATGTCATTTTAAGGATTTTTATAAGGTAATTTGACTTTTTTGTGGAAAATAATAATATATTTATATATGTTAAACATGTATGAATATTTAAGGAGTCTGATTAGAAAGTTTATAGTGATTTAAAACCTTAAAATAAATAGATTTAGCAGAAATAATGTAGTTTTTGTTCATTTATCTGCTCCACACCTCCACGTCACTAGGGGGCGGTAATGCTGCGTTCAAAGCCTTAGTTTAAATTATCGGCGCATGCGCACTGCTCCGCTAATGTGTTAGCCAAGTGGATGTTAGCAGTGCAAAAAAGACGTGGCAGAAAACTTTAGGCATGGATGTGTCCGCTCTGGCAGCTTTGACTTTGTTACTGGGAGCACTGGTTATACTGGTGGCCTTAGCAGTTGGGAGACGGAAAGAAGAACTGAGGGAGGAAACCGAACAGGCGGCGGAGTTTACCGGTAAGAGCCGAACGAGCTACACGGTGGCTAACCAGGAGAGACGTGACTCATACTGTTACACACACTGTCACACACCCATTCAGATACACACACACTTTCACACACTTATACACACTGTCACACTTACATACAAACACTCATATACGCACTGTCACATACACACTCATACTATTACACACACTTACACACTGTCACACACACTCATACTATTATACACATATACACACACACATTTATATGCACACTCACACACATACACACACACTCATTTATATGCACACTCACACACACTTTCTCGCTCACACACATACAGTTACATTCACTCATACACACACTCAATTATATGCACACACACATACACACACTCATTTATATGCACAATCACACACATACACACACTCATTTATATGCACACTCACACACACTGTCACATACTTTCTCGCTCTCTCACACACACACACACACACACACACACAGTCACATACACTCATACACACGTATTAACATACACACTCAGACACACCCACTCATTCACATACACACACTGGCACACAGTCACACACACACACACACACACACACTTCTTCACTCAGACACACACACTCACATGCACACTCACTCACTCACTCACTCATTCATTCATGACAGCTGTGACCAGGTGAGTATTATATAACCGACCAATAGGATCGCTGCTCTTTGTAATTGTACATTAATTATGAAAACGTAGATTAAAGATTGATAGTTTGACCTCTGACCTTCCACCTTTAAAAAATAAACAAACTAAAACATCATCTGAACCTTTAGTCTAAATTATAAACATCTAAATATATTCTAGTTTAAAGTACAAAATGTGCTATAACATATATATAAAACATGCTTGAAAACATAGTTTATATTCATGACAATATTATTTAGCAGTAAAAAGTATAGTAAAATAATTATTAACATTATGCTCAAGAGTGATATTGGTGTTGACTGAGTTTTATATTGTTATTGCACAGATTCAAAGTGAAAATATATATAACACACACACATGCACAGTTGAACTGAAAGTAATAGTATATATGAAATACCGATATTATACAGTCATGTACATTCACACACTCATGGTGAAGGAGCCTGCTGCTATATCAGAGAAAAGCCTGTTTTATAGAGTTTATAAAGGGTTGCTGAATCTTTTTTAAGAGTTTAATTTGCCGTGTTGAGTTTAATAATGTCCTCCAGTAAACTCTGTGTCTCGTCTTTCAGCTGAAAGCAGCGCTGCGAAGAATCAGGCGTCCAAGAAGCCGAAGCAGGAGAAGCAGCGAACCCGCAAGGAAAAAGCCGTGCAGCATACTTTCAGCCATCCGCTGTTGGCAGCCTCCCTGAAGGTAAACACACACACACCCACACACACACACACACACACACACACACACACACACACACACACACACACACACACACACACACACACACACACACACACACACACACACACTCTTACACACACACACTGTCTCATACACTCATACACTAACAGACACACTTACACACTCATTCATATGCACACACACACACACACACACACACACACTGTCTCATACACTCAGACACACACACACACACACACACACACACACACACACACACACACACACACACACACACACACACATTTACAGACTCACTCAATCACTCTGTCATAATGCTCATACACTCTCCCAGACACACACTGTCTCATACACTAACAGACACACTTACACACACTCATTCATATGCGCGCGCACACACACACACTCACTCACTCACTCAGACACACACACACACACACACACACACACACACACACACACACACACACACACACACACACACACACACACACTTTCAGTGCCTCTGAGTAAGAAGATAAGATAAGATATTCCTTTATCAGTCTCACAGTGGGGGAATTTACATTGTTAGAGCAGCAGAAATAGAAAGAGCGTCAATACAAAGAATAAAGAACAAGAAATAATAAGTCAGTACAAAAGCAATAAAAAAAAATAGTATAAAAAACATTATGCACAAAAGTAATATTGGTGTCGAAATGATATACTTGAGTTTGATGGGTTTTTTTCACAAATACTTGAGACAATGAGATTTTCGATAAATAATTATCAGTAATGTGAATATAATGACTTAAGTCTTCTCCAAAGCTGTTTCTTTAATCGTGTTTTTTCTTTGTGCTTCTCAGAGCCACAGCGGGAAAGTGACGTGCCTTGATTTCAGCAGTAACGGGAAGTACTTGGCGTCGTGCGCCGACGACCGCACCGTCCGGATATGGAGCACCAAAGATTTCCGGGAGCGAGAACACAAGTGTCTGAGAGCCAACGTGGAGCTGGATCACGCTACGCTGGTTCGCTTCAGCCCAGACTCCAGGTGTGCAAACCCTCACTGCACAGTCATAGACACACACACACACACACACACACTCATTCATATATATACACACATACACACATACACACACACACACACACACACACACACACACACACACACACACACACACACACACACACACACACACACACACACACACACACACTCTCACTCACTCAGAGACACACACACACACTCTCACACACACACACTCACACACTCACACACTGTCTCATACACTAACAGACACACTTACACACACTCATTCATATATGCGCGCACACACACACACTTACACACTCACTCACTCACTCAGACACACACACGCACTGTCACACACTCATACATTCACATACACTCAGACAGACACACACACACACACTCACTGTATCATACACTTACAGACACACTTACACACACTCATTCATATGCGCGCACACACACACACACACACACTGTCACACACAAATACACTCACTCACTCACTCACTCAGACACACACACACACACACACACACACACACACTGTCTCATACACTAACAGACACACTCACACACTCATTCATATACACACACACACACACACACACACACACTGTCTCATACACACACACACACACACATTTACAGACTCACTCACTCACCCTGTCATAATGCTCATACACTCTCACACACACACTTACACACACACACACACACACACACACACTCTCATACACTAACAGACACACTTACACACACTCATTCATATGCGCACACACACACACTGTCACACACTCATTCATTCATATGCGCACACACACACACACACACACACACACACACTCTCTTACACACACACTCTTACACACACACACACTCTCATACATACTCATTCATACACACACCCACTAATATACTCTCACTCTCTCCCTGCAGGGCGTTTATCACATGGTTGGCTAACGGAGACGCCATCCGAATCTTCAAAATGATCAAAAAGGAGGACGGATCTATGACCTTCAAAGCTGCTCCGGAGGATTTCCCTCAGAAACACAAAACCAGCATCCTCAACATCGGCATCGCAGAGACAGGTGACGAGTTTTTAAGCAACAATAAGTTAATAATAATAATAATGACATTGCTAATGTAGAAAATATTGATTATAGCCTCTAAAGCAGGAGGGTCAAACATGAGGCCCGAGGGCCAGAACCGGCCCGCCGAGGAGTCCAATCCGGCCCACTTTCCTTCCTGTCTTCTTTTCCTTCCTTCCATCTTTTCTTTCTTTCCTTACGGTCTTCTCTTCCTTCCTTCCATCTGTCCATTCTTTCTTTCTTTCTTTTTCTTTCTTTCTTTCCTGTCTTCTTCCTTCCTTCCATTTGTCCTTCCTTCCATCTTTTCTTTCTTCCTTTCTTCCTTTCTTATTTCCTTGCTACCTTGCTTCCTTCCTTCTTTCCTTCCTTCCATTTGTCCATCCCTCCTTCCTTCCTTCCTTCCATTTGTCCTTCCTTCCTTCCTTACTTCCTTCCTTCCTTCCTACCATCTCTTCTGCTGTAGAGTTACATCTATTGATAGACAAAAACAATTTAATCTGCAACTTACTAAGAATCAAATAACAGTTTTTAGTCATTTTTGCAAAACAAAAACACCAAAATTCTCAAACTTCAGCTTCTTCAATGTGAAGATTTGCTTCTTTTCTTTATCATATGTGGCAGTAAATATAAAAGGTTTTGGACTGTAGATGAAACAAGCTAATTGAAGATATCCCCTTAGTCTGAGTAATTGTAGCTCTAATTGATTAACGTGTGATGATGATGATGATGATGAATTAATTAACTCTTTCTGCTTCTTCTCTTCAGGCAAGTTCATCATGAGCGCCTCCACCGACACCAGCATCCACATCTGGGACCTGAAAGGAGACGTACTGGCCTCTATCAACACTAACCAGATTACCAATTCTTATGCTGCCGTCTCCCCATGTGGCAGGTCAGTCCCACATCCCTCCACCAGGGGGCGCTCACATCTCACATCCCTCCACCAGGGGGCGCTCACATCCCACATCCCTCCACCAGGGGGCGCTCACATCTCACATCCCTCCACCAGGGGACGATCACATCTCACATCCCACATCCCTCCACCAGGGGGCGATCACATCTCACATCCCACATCCCTCCACCAGGGGGCGATCACATCTCAAGAAGACAGGAAGGAAAGATGGAAGACAGGAATGAAGGGAAAGATGGAAAGAAGGAAGGAAGGAAGGAAAAGAAGACAGGATGGAAGGGAAATATAGAAGGAAGGAAGGAAAAGAAGACAGTAAGGAAAGAATGAAGGAAAAGAAGACAGTAAGGAAAGAAGGAAGGAAAAGAAGACAGGAAGGAAGCAAAATAAGACAGGAAAGAAAGAAGGAAGGAAGGGAAAGATGGAAGGAAGGAAGTAAAGGAAAAGAAGACAGGAAGGAAAGTGGGCCAGATTGGACCCCTCGGCGGGCTGGTTTTGGCCCACGGGCCTCACGTGCTTTAAAGTGTGTTTGTGTGTAAATGAATGAATGAATGTAACAAATGCATATATATTATTATCATTTGTTAAAACTATGCAAACAATATAAAAATGCTGATTGAGGTCTGATGGTTTGTGCTTTCCTGTGCGCTCAGGTTCGTAGCGTCCTGCGGGTTCACTCCCGACGTGAAGGTGTGGGAGGTCTGCTTCACGAAGAGCGGAGAGTTCAAAGAGGTGGCGCGAGCTTTCGACCTGAAGGGCCACTCTGCAGGAGTTCACGCGTTTGCCTTTTCCAACGACTCTCACAGGTGATGAATGTTTTTATGACTATTGGGAAAATAAACTCATCGCTTTCTTGCCAAGAGTTTTATTAGAGGTCTGGCTCTGTATATATATATATATATATATTACGGGTCAGTGATGTTTTTTTGTGTTCATGTGGTTTAGTCAAATTTAAAGGGGTTAAAAAGTGAAAATAAATGTATGAATAACTTGCACATATTCTTTTTTTGTGGACCCAGCATCAAATTTCTGCTTTTAATCCATTTTGAGAGAATATATTAGAGGATTATGGCAAAAATGTCTAAGTGGTGTAACCATAAAAACTTTGTACCAAATAATTCAACTTGCTTAAAAACAGTAAATTGTCAATAAAACACCATATCAACTAGTTTGGCATGATCTTACATTATAACTTTATATATTAAATAAAGGTAATGGAATACACTTGTTCTAAATATTACATTTACTCTGGTAACCATGGAGATCAGGAACCATTTACATGTTTTAAATGAAGTCATTATTAGTATAAGTCCACTTAAATACACTGTAGGTGATAAAATATGTAATATGTATCATTCTTTTGTGGTTACACTATTTGACATTTTCAGGAGCATTCAGTCTTACTTTTGGTAAAAGATGATGCAAATGTCATTTCAAATTATATAAAACCAACAAAAATATTAAATGTACATTTTAACAAACCTGATGCTGCTTTTAAAACTATTTTTTTAAAGATATTTTTGAATTGCTCATCTTGTCAACCCTTATTTGTTACTGACCCATATACCCCTAGTTGCAGCAACTTGTCATTTTAACACTTTTCTTCGTGCATGGAATAAACAAACAAGATATAATATGTTAATTTGTGAGTTAATGGTGAGTAAGATCCATATATTTGGTCATATATTAGAATCTCAGCCTCTGTCTTGTTTTGCAGCACAACACAGACATGTTAATCATTTTCTCTTCATGTTATTCCTCTAGGATGGTCACTGTGTCCAAAGACGGCACGTGGAAGCTGTGGAATACAGATGTGGAGTACAAAAAGCAGCAGGATCCCTACCTCCTGAAGACCGTCCCCTGTGCGTCATCTGAAGGCAGCCGGACGGCCTTATCTCCAGACGGCCGTGTGATCGCCATCAGCGACGGCTGCAACGTGGCTTTGTACAGCGCTGCTAGCGGCAAGCTGGAGGAGGAGCTACACGGCATCCACAGCGAGGAGATCACCGACCTTAGATTTGACGTTAGCGGACGCTATTTGGCGTGTAGTGGCGACAAAGCCATCCGAGTGTTTCACAACGCTCCGGGCTACCGAGCGGCCATCAGGGACATGCAGGACATGCTGAAGAAGGCCCAGAATGAGGGCATGAAGGAGAGACTGCAGCAACAGATCAAAGATGCTCAGAGCGCCCTGGAAGCCGTGCTGGCTGCTCCCGTCGAATGAGCGAGCCCCAAACACAGAGAAGGCGCGCTCTGATGATGTCTCATTCTGACTGATTATCTGTTTTTTCAATGTCTGCTGTCCCTCTGCTCCTAAATGATCTGGTCAGGGAATAATGCATGCAGTTTTAATAAAGAATATCTTTTTATTGAAAGATTAAAGGGTTTGAGCTCACATCTTTTTTTTTTTTCTTTTTCAGTTTAAATGTCCATTTATGTTTGGTGAGTTTGCTGTGGTTGTGGCACAAAGGCATTCTCCACTCAAAATGTGTTGACTTCATTTTGGATATTTGAGCTTCATTGTGCAGAATGATGTACGTGCAGCTGAAGCCTTATTTCATATTAATCTCCTGAAGGTTTAAAGGGATAGATTTACAACTTTTTTTCAAGTCTGTCCGGCACCCAAATGAACATTTACATGAAGAATAAGTAATTAAAAAGTCATTTTAATAGTACATATTTTGTCAGTAATACTATATCAAGGTGTTATGTCATGTTTCATTTAAAAAATCTCAGTGCGATTACTACCACAGGAAGGTTTTTTTTACACCTATATCAGCAATTTCCAGGATAATCCTTAAGAAAAGTACTTTGCTTCAATATGGGTCCTAAACCAGAGCTGAACTAAAGCAAAACCAAACACCAAAAGAGCCCAAAAACTATCACAAAACTGGGTTTAATCCCGCAATCATCCAATCAGTGTGCACAATCTACACTATGCACCCATTTCTACCTCTCAGGCACAAACTACTCCAATGCACGAGTCCCCATTTGTCATGGTAACAGGTGGCAACAACAAGAGGGATGCACACCATTATAAACCTTTAAAAAAAATAAAAAATTTAAACAAATTAAACCAACTGATTATAATATGAAGCGTGGCTGTGTTCCAGGTTAGCTAACAAACATCTGCACAAGATGACGAGTCATTATAATATTACCAACTTTATTTTTTGGGCTATTTATCCTTCATTTTGTGCTCCTAATACTAATGTTCTTTTCTTATCTTAATCATTAATGTGTTACATGCCACAATGACATGAAACAAGATAATGCAAGCTGTCCCATTAACTCTTCTCCATGATGAGCCAATGGGGCGCCCCCTGGTGGAGGGATGTGGGACTGACCTGCCACATGGGGAGATGGCAGCATAAGAATTGGTAATCTGGTTAGTGTGATGTCTTGTGTTGTGTTTTCTCTTGTGGCAAACTAAAATTAAAATTAAAACCACCAACATAAAAAAAAAACCCATATCAGAGCAACTTCCGTGCATGTTTGATAGAGGACAGCCACTCAGTGTCTTTTCCCCTGTACCATAAACCGCATCAAAAGGGTTAGTGTGTCACGTTATCACTATTCACGTCTGCACTTATAAATATGAGTAAATGATTAATGAATTTTGATCTGGATGCCATGCTGCTGTTCTTTCCACAAGGTAAGTGGTTGAATAAATTAAAAGGTGATGTAAAAACACGACAAAAACACAAAAATATAAGTGCCATTTTCTTGGATATTTCATAATCTGCATTTATCTGCATCTCCTTTGTTATAAGTGAGTGATATGAGCCCTTTTTAAAAAGGAGCTATAGTGTTAAAAACTGACATTAGCAGGTCTGTGATCTCATCTATACATGATGTTTGATCAAATTAACTTGTGAGTTCATCTGGACCTGGAGCTTTACCTGTATCTAACTTTAAAATGACTTGTTTTACTCCATCATAAGTATTTTTCCCACCTAATGAATTCAATGTAATGTCTCCAATCATCCATTAGTCCATCATAAAATCTTTTTGGTGTCACTTTAAAGTCTCTTTTAGATCCATGCAAGAATAGATGGAAAAAAAACAGTGAAATCTGCCTTTATTGCATTTTTACAAATAGAATAAAGCTTCACAAATCTGAAACTGTGATTTAGACTTTGGCCTCTCTGAAGTCTGAATGAGGTTTATGAGTCAGAGTGCAAACAGTAAAAGACTCTTTATAACAGCAGCTTTCAGTGTTTGTTGTTGCACTGGTTTAGCTCAGTGGTTACTTCTATCCATTTCTTCTTCCAAGAGAACTGATCTTCATCCCGTTCGCGGGTTCGAACCACGGGCGCTGTCCAGTGTTTTGTGTGTTAGATGTAATAATAATAATAATAATAATAATAATAATAATAATAAACTTATTATCTATATAGGACTTTTCTCAATAAAGTTACAAAGTGCTTTACAGAAGAAATAAAACCAAACAAGGCGGAAGAAAGTAAGCAATGAACAGCACAGAGATCTAGGCCTCTGATTCCTGTTTGTCTCATCATGACATGATGACGTTAAACTAAGCAAAATGGATTATTGTATACAGGACTAGCTATATCAAGAATGCCATTTTTAGTGTGTAGTGTGTAAAATTGGCTGCAGCAGAACTGTGGTGAAGACAAACTTGAGTCAACATATGATGAATGAAAGACGGTCAAATGTCATAGCAATTAATAGAGATAAAATAAGATAAGATATTCCTTTATTAGTCCCACAATGGGGAAATTTGCATGATCACAGCAGCAAGTGGACAGTAAAAATAGAAGAGCATCAATAAGAAAAGAATAGAGAACAATAATAATAAATACAAAAAACAATAAGAACAATAATATTAAAAATATACAATAAAAATAATTGTGACATTATTTACAAGAGTAATAGTATTAAGTGGTAATATACCAGAGGTGATATTCTTATTGCACAGATTAAAGTTAAATAAATATATATGTATATTATATGTATATTGCACACAATTGAAAATTAGTAGTATACATGAAATACTAATATTGCAGAGCTGCATGAATGTGTGTTGAGTGTTATGAGTTAGAGAACAAGCAGTAATAGACTCAGGTTTATCAAAGCAGTTTTCAGCTTGAGTCCTTGCACTGGTTTAGCTCAGTGGTTACTTCTATCAACATCTCTTCCTGGAAGAAAACTGATCTCCATCCCGTTCACGGGTTCAAACCACGGGCGCTGACCAGTGTTTTGTTTTTTGAAACATATTTTTATTGGCTTTTTTAAACATAAACAGCCACACAACAATACAAAACAACAACAACAACTTATAATGATAATAAAATAAAAACTAAAAACTAGGGATGTCCGATATTATCGGCCGATATTCACTTAAAAATGTAATATCGAGAAATATCGGTATCGGGTGTTTATAACCGATATTTGTTCTGTATTCTTTGTTCTGCCTCCATATCATCCACCATGATTATTGTAACTCCTCAAACTTTGGTATCACAGTCATGTTTATTCTGTTTATACCCATTATACCCATTGTTACTGATTTTAAAATACTGATGATTGTTTACAAGGCCTTGAATGTTATGGGCCGTCTCTGTTACTGCCCCAAAACTGGAATTCTCTTCCTCACCCATCTGATTCTCCCCCACTATCGAGACTTTCAAGAATCACCTAAAAAAATACTTCTACTCCCGAGCTTTTAAATGTGTCTTACGGAGCCCCCGAGGGGACATGGAGGTCAAGAAAAAAAATCTGTACCTATCTCGGGATCCCGACTTAGCTATCTCGGGATCATGAGATAACTAAGCACTGATTGGGTCCATGTGGTCACATAAATAAAGTTATAATGTAATATCATGCCAAACTAGTTGTTATGGTGTTTTTATGGTTACACCACTTAGACATGTTTGCCATAAATCCTGTAATATATTCACTCAAAATGGATTAAAAGCAGAAATGTTATGAAAAAACCCCCAATGTGTGCAAGTTATTCATACGTTTATTTTCTCATTTTAACCCCTTAATTTAAATTTGACTAAACCACGTGGACACCAAAAAACGTAATTGACCCGTAAACATACCTAAATGTCATTACGTTGCAAAATTCCTGTTAGCGACACAATATCAATGAATTGAGAAATGAGAAGTTTATTTACTGTCTCAGTCTGTGGCCCACGCTCAATGTTTTTCAACACGTGATCCCTTAGGTTCTTCGCCTTCCTCGTTAGTATAGTGGACAGTATCTCCGCCTGTCACGCGGAAGACCGGGGTTCGATTCCCCGACGGGGAGTTCTTTTTGTTTTCAATGTGGTACTATCGAGACTTTCAAGAATCAACTAATAAAATACCCCCGAGGGGACATGGAGGTCAAGAAAAAAAATCTGTACTTATCTCGGGATCCCGACTTAGCTATCTCGGGATCCCGAGATAACTAAGTCGGTATCCTGACTTAGTTAACTCAGGATCCCGAGATAAGTACAGATTTTTTCCCCCTGCTCTCCGTGTCCCCTCAGGTGCTCCGTAGTGACGTCAATGTTCTTCCGGGTCAGTTTGGTATCATGGAAGACAAGAACAACAACAATGGACCAGTTCATAGAGTTTTATTTCGAACTTGGCCTCAAATATAAAGATATTAAATCAGTGCTTGACAGAAGGCCAAATCCTCCTCCATGGTTCCACGTTGCCTCTTGAAGCTAAGTTATCCCGATGGCTGCTGAACTGATCCGGAAGTACATTGACCTCGAAAAGTTATCTCAGGATCCTGACATAGGTAAGTCGGGATCCCGAGATAACTTTTTGTTATCTCGGGATCCTGACATAGGTAAGTCGGGATTTTTTTTGTTGTTGCCTCATGTCCCCTCAGGGTTTCCGTAGTGCCTAACAAAAACAAGTAAATAAATAAAACCAGCTCAGGTGTTTCAGCTGAGATCTCAATAGGTTTGTGCTGTTTACGCTCTATATGACCATTTACTTTATTATTGATGTTATTGTCGTAATTGTTATCATCATTCTGATTTTATTCTTATGGTTTTTCATGTGTGAAGCACTTTGGATCAACTATGTTGTGTTTAAAGTGCTATATAAATAAAGTTGCTCAGGAAATTTCAGCCTCACATGAAAATGACGACAAATTATGTAAAATTTAAATGTGTTTAAATTGTGTTTATCGCTGAAAGATGTTAATTTTATCAATAAAAACTATATAATATCCTTTCATATCAGTTAATGGGGGATATAACACATCATGTAAAGAAAACCTTTCTATAAGAATTTAAGAATGTTCAGATAGACAATTGTCAGATTTTTATATTATATTATTATTTATTTATTTATATATTTACATTATACAGTTACATATTTACACATTTTTCTATCTACATATATGTACACATGTATCTACATATTTACACATTTTTCTATCTACATATTTTCATATCTTCATACATATTTTGTACATCTGTGTAAGTCCGGTTTTAGCTGTCTCACTGTGACTCTTCCTGGGGCTTCTTCTTCCACCTTTTTGGTTTCCGAAGCCCCAGAAAGTGACGAGCTTTCTTCCAGGCAGAAATGCTGCCTTCTTGGATGTTTTCCTCAGACAGTTCAGCCACTGCCTGGAACTCCTCCACCTCTTTGTGAAGATCCTTCTTCTCCATGAATTTGGACTCCACCTGTGGCTTCTTCTTTTTCCAACTTTGTGGTTTCCTCAGTCCCACAAAGTGGCGGACCCGTTTCCAAGTGGACATTTTAACTGTGTTGAGTGTCTGAGGAGGTGTCAGACACTCACAATCCTCTCTTGCAGTCTTGTGTTGAAGGTGTGAGCGCTGTGCATTGAGCTCAGATGTCTGCTCCTCCACTTGTGTCCACAGATCACTAACAGGGACCTCTTCCTGTAAGACCGTTGTATCTTCGGTCTTCTTTTGACTGAGGGTTTCCTTCTCAACCCTCAGTGTCTGCATCAGATGATGACTGGTTCGGAAAATGGAACAAGCCATATCATTCATCTTCTGCAGCTGGTCTGTGGTGCAGTCTTCGGCAATCACATGAATTGAGGCCAGCAAAATGTCACCAGCCACATCATGGATCTTTTGAAGTCCTTGATTGAGTAGTGTCCTACTCTCATTGTTTAAATCAATGTCACACCACTGGCTGGACCTATGATCTGAGGTGCTAATGATTGAGTTAGCCATGTCTTTGATCAGTAGCAGGTCTTCGTGGAGATATGAGGCTGTCCAAATGGAACCTGCCACATCAAAAATGATCTCCAGTTTCCGATGGAGTGATGTGTTGCTGACATCTTCAACCTGGGGCTGAGAGTCCAGTACCTCCACCTCTCCCTGAAGATCCTCAACCATCTCAGCGAGGCCTTTCTGCAGGTCGGTTATTTCCTGCTCATCCATCAGTGTCTGGATCAGATGGTGTAACATCTGCATAATTGAACTAGCCCTATCATTGATTGTGTCCAGTTCTTCATTGTGACATAATCGAGCGAGCCCATCAAATGAGGATAGTAAAATGTAATCTACCACTCTATTAATCTTCATCAGCTCTTGATGGAGATGGGTTTTTTGCTCATTCTCGAGATGAAGATCGCTGTCGCACCATCTGTTGGCTATGTCGTACGAAGCCCTTAAAATGGAACCTGCTGCTTCTTTCAACTCCAGTTCTCTGTTGAAAGGTGTGGTCCTCTCGTTCGGCCGTTGAAGGTCACATGGGTTGTCTCCTTGGTATGAGGCAAGCCAAATGGATCCAAACATGTCAAACAGATGCTCAAGTTCCTGATGGAGTAACAACTGGCCATCATCCTCCACCTGGGACTGGGAGTTCTGGTCCTCCACCTCTATCTGTTGTTCACCCTCCGTGATGAAGACGTCTTCCTCCAGGACAGCCACCTCTTCTGCAGTGTTATGAGGGAGAGTTTCCTGCTCCCCCTGCAATTTCTCCATCAGACACTGTGAGGTGAGTAATATAGAACTGGCGATGGTGTTTATATTGTCCAGCTCTTCTTCACATCTTTCACTGTCTGCCAGCTGTGAGACCTGAACAATTTCACTAGCCATATCGTAAATGCTCATCATTTTTTGATGGATTAACGAGTTTGGCTCATTCTCCATGTCCGGGTCACTTTCACTCCAGTCAGCAGCTGCAAAATAAGAGGCTTCAAAAATAGAGCTAGCTGTATCACCAATGGACTGCAGTTCATCGTCTGGTGTGCTCTCCTCTTGATCCAGATCCAGGTCACAGTCAGTATCGCAAGAGGCCACCCAAATGGTACCAGCCATGTCGTATATTTTTTGGAGTTCACGATGGAGTAAGGTGTTCCTATCATTCTCCACCAGAGAGTTCACATCCTCTTCATCTTTCTCTACATCCTCCTCTGTCACGGGGACGTCTGGCAGCAGGAGTGATGTGTCTTCTGCCATCTGCTGAGGAAGGGCTTCCTTCTCATCCCCAAATGTATCTATCAGATGGCACGCAGTCCGTAAAATGGAACTGGCGATAATACTCATATTCTCCAGTTCTTCCATGTCAAAGATTTGGCTGTCCACTTTGTATGAGACCAGCCAAATGTTACCAGCCATGTCGTTCATCCCCATGAGTTCCTGATGGAGGAACGTGTTTCTGTCGTTCTCCAGAGGCAGGTCACTGTCACACCACTGGCTGTCCAAATGATATGAGGCCCTAAAGATGGAACTGGCTGTATCACTGATGAACTCTAGTCGTTCATTGAGTGGTCTGCTCCTCTCATTCTCCAGATCACATTCAGATGTTTGGCTGTCTGCGCGGTATGACGCCACCCAAATGGAACCAGCCAAGTCGAACATTTTCTGGAGGTCCTGATGGAGTGGAGAGTTCCTGTCATTGTCCACCTGAGAGATAATTTCCTCCTCCTCTGTCATGGGGACATCTGGCAGTTTCTGAAGATAAGATATGATAAGATAAGATAAGATAAGATAAGTTAAGATAAGATATTCCTCTATTAGTCCCACAATGGGGACATTTACAGTATTGCAGCAGCAAACAATAAATAATAAGTCCAAAAGCAACTAAATTAATAGTAGTAAAACTATGACTGAATAATTGTAACATCATGTACAAGAATAATATTGGTGTTGAGTGACAATATACATGAGTTTGATATTGTTATCACACAGATTTGAAGTGTGAAATATTAATACATATATATTGCACATTTGAACTAAAAAATCTGTACTTTACCTGCAACATTGATATAATCAGAATTTCTTCGTCTTCCATCGTAGGGACATCTGGCAGCAGGAGCGCTATGTCCTCTGCCGTGTCTTGAAGGAAGGTTTCCTGTTCATCCCCCAGTTTGTCTATCAGTTGGCATGAGGTCTGTAAAATGTAACGGGCAATATGGTTCGTTGTCTCCAGTTTTTTGATTTCACACATTTGGCTGTTCACTTCAAACTGCATGACGTCACTGGCCAGGTCACGGATTTTCATCAGTTCTTCCTTGAGCACAGTGCTGATCTCATCCTCCAGGTCACTTTCATAGCACTGGCTTATGGCAAAGGTTGAAGCTGTACATAAGGAATAAGCCATATCACTTATGGTTAGCGGTTCTTCATTGAGTGTTGTCCCCTCCAGATGCACATCACATTCAGACCTTTGGCTGTCTGTGTGGCAGCAGGACACCCAAATAGAACCAGCCAAATCAAAGATTGTCTGCAGTTCTTGGTGCAGTGTGTTCTCCATCTGGTCCATTTTCTTTAGTTGTTAGTTCTGACGTTCAAAGGTAGTAATGGAATATGAAGTACTGTAGACTGTGCGTTTGCTGCGTTCTACAAATGTAACTTTACTAACTCGCTCAAGTGCTCGCTAATGCTGTAATGCTGTATTGGTGGCACTGACTTGACTTGCATTCTCTGCTGATGTCATAATGCTGAATGACATCATACGCACAAGAATTCTTGAAATGACATCATCATATCTCTTTCATGTTTCATGTTGCATGTATTATAAAAAATGTCTTTCCATCAAGTATGGATGATCTTTATCATATCAATTTGCAATTTTGAGTTGTAAAACTTAATGACTTAATATTGGCTCCCTATCACATTTTGATGGACTTTTCCTGTTTGAACAAAAGGTCTAATACAGTTGTTTACAGATTCATCTGCAGCTGATTTTGTATTTGTTATTTTTCAAATGTCAAAGTGCTGTTTGCAGTTCTGATGAAGTTCAGTTAAAGTTCTCTTCAATGAGCCGTGTGACTGTTTAACAACACAATTTGTTATTTTTATGTTATGTGACCCTGCCCATCCACACACATACACACACATTTTAATTAGTAGTCTATTATTATGAATTATATATTATTATTGTTGTAGCTATGCTGAATGTTCTTTATGTATGTTTATCTTTTTAAAACATTTTAGAACATTTTAACATCTTTATTTTTATTTAATAAACATCTTTAAAAAAAATACTTTAAATATTTTTGTTTAAACTGTACTCCTCATTGTATTAGATTGAAGTCTGGGCACTGTGTACTGACCCATCGCGTGCCTGGTGTTAACACTATGTCTGTTACTAATGTAATGTATAAGTTCATATAAGCATATATATTTTATATATATATATATATATATATATATATATATATATATATATATATATATATATATATATATATATATATATATATATATTTATAGGCATTTCCTTAAATATTCCTAAATAATAGCTTTTTGTCATTTCCCCAGATCTATCTATCTTTCTATCTATCTATCTATCTATCTATCTATCTATCTATCTATCTATCTATCTATCTATCTATCTATCTATCTATCTATCTATCTATCTATCTATCTATCTATCTATCTATCTATCTGTCTATCTCTCTATCTATCTATCTATCTATCTATCTGTCTATCTATCTATCTATCTATCTATCTATCTATCTATCTATCTATCTATCTATCTATCTATCTATCTATCTATCTATCTATGTGTAACGGAGTAGATTTGTGCTTAGTAAATGATGGCTTTGATGCTAACTGTTTTGAGCACTTACTGTGATTTGTTAAGCCATAAAGCTACTTTTTGGAGACTTGTAATGATGCTAAACTAGCTTAAATGCTTACCTCCATTTAATGTGTTGTTCAGATTATCCTGAGGCCGATGATCATTTTCACAAGCCATTGCTGTGCTGTATGCTGTGTTGCAGGTAATATGTTGTGCATTTTGTTGTTACTTTTCATGACGTTTTATGGTATAATTTGTCTGTGTGAGGTGCCACTTGTTCAGCTAAAAGGCTCACATTATACTTTGTATACTTACCTCATGGTAAATGTTAAAAGGTTTTTTTAAAATCAATTTTATGTCACATAATGGATTATGTGGTTTTTTTTTACTTATGTTTGTGGAATAACAATATACACTATACGATCACACTAGGATGTAGTTTTTGTTTCTGTTTTATATGAAGAGATTTGTGTATTTTATTTTATTTTATTGGTTATTGAACTGCACAGAGAAAAGAGGACTTCACTGTGATTATCCCGAGGACGATGATAATTTTCACAAGCCATTGCTGTGCTGTATGCTGTGTTGCAGGAGGGAACTGTGTGTAATAAACATTCCATAATCCACCTGGTCGTCATCTGTGGTCTGTAGAAGCGACAGTAGTGGGAAACTGCATTTCACTGATAGCTGTACCCCGTCACATATCTATCTATCTATCTATCTATCTATCTATCTATCTATCTATCTATCTATCTATCTATCTATCTATCTATCTATCTATCTATGTATCTATCTATCTATCTATCTATCTATCTATCTATCTATCTATCTATCTATCTATCTCAAATGTACTCAAAGTATTAAAAATAAAAGAATTATGCCTAAGTACAGTATAAGACACACCTGCAGCCCAATGATTGGGTCCATGTGGTCACATAAATAAAGTTATAATGTAAGATCATGCCAAACTAGTTGATATGGTGTTTTTATGGTTACACCACTTAGACATGTTTGCCATAATCCTCTAATATATTCACTCAAAATGGATTAAAAGCAGAAATTTTATGAAAAAATCCCCAATGTGTGCAAGTTATTCATACGTTTATTTTCACACTTTAACCCCTTTAAAATTGATTAAACCACATGGACACAAAAAGACGTCATTGACCCGTAAACATAACTGCAAATGTCGTTACGTTGCAAAATTCCTGTTAACGACACAATATCCATGAATTGTGGCTGTGAGAAGTTTGTTTACTGTCTCGGTACACAGCTCACGCTCAATGTTTTAGTGCACGTGATCCCTTAGGTTCTTCGCCTTCCTCGTTAGTATAGTGGACAGTATCTCCGCCTGTCACGCGGAAGACCGGGGTTCGATTCCCCGACGGGGAGTTCTTTTTGTTTTCAATGTGGTACTTTCATTATGGAGGTGATACACGTTTATCAGCATGTGTGTGTGTCTGTGTGTGTGCGCGCGCGTTCAAGTCAAATCGAGTCAGATTTTTTTTGTGGGAGTCGGAAAACTCTGTAACAGTATCTCTGTGGACAGTATCTCCGCCTGTCACGCGGAAGACCGGGGTTCGATTCCCCGACGGTGAGTTCTTTTTGTTTTCAATGTGGTAATTTCATTATTGAAGTGATACACGTTTATCAGCACGTGAGATTTTAGCGTCGCTGTAAATATTTGTTCTCATTTCCGTCTTTATTCCCTGGGGGCAGCTTGATGTTAAATACAATAATATTTAAAATAAAAGAAAAAGAAAGAAAGAGGGGGGTAAAAAAAGTACAATAATTGGACAGATAAACAATAAGCAGAAAACCGCGTTACTCTTGACAGAATTTGGGGGACCATAAAGTGCTTGAGTGCTAAAGTGTTTAGGTGCTGCTGTGTTATTGCACATTTTCCATTTCAGTGTGTTAATAATATTGCACATGGCCCTATTGCACAAGAGTGTAAAAGTGCTATCTAGTGTCTATTGCACAATGCCCTATTGCACATATTGCTCACACACAGATGAGTGTGCAGATATTATTGCACTTGGTAAATGTACACAGATGTACTTGTGTACTCACTATTGCAGAATATTCACCTACATTGTTATATGTATGTATGTATACATGGTCACAGGACTGGTTTGACACCAGCGATATCCCCAAATTACACCCCAACAAATAATCCCACGCATACAGCAAACAAATACATACAGCACATTCTTTATTGATTAGGTAAATAAAATCAAACAAATCAAAACGTTTTATTATTCATCCTCAGCCTGAGCAAGTTTCAGGTCTTCCTATTCAGACAGTCGTCAGGATGAACTATAGGCTATGAAGTCCTTCAGACGATCAAAAAAATAGCAAATGATGACGAAATATAGAAAAATGCAAATTAGTATAATTTAATGAGATGTTATATAAGTAATTTTGGGGCCAAATAGGCAAGAAAGTCTGGACACAGAGGGGAAAAAAGAAAGACAGAAAGGGTGGATGGAAAGATGGAAGGAAAGAAGGAATGAAAAGACGACAGGAAGGAAAGTGGGCCGGATTGCACTCCTCGGCGGGCCGATTCTGGCCCACGGACCTTATATTTGACACCCCTGACATAAAATAAAAAAAGACACAAAATGGCGGAGAGGTGACTCAGCTTTTTTTTTTTTTTTCGCTATTTTTATCTTGAGCCTGGAGGAATAGTTCAGGGCTTCTGCCCTTTTCTATTCATTGAAGGTGGAGCTTGGTGGGCGGCAGGAGGGGCAGGACTCTGGCAGAGGGAGGGCGCATGTGGGCCAAGGCAGGAAGAAAAAGAGAAAAGAGGGAGAGAGATAGATGAAAGTTAAAAGGACAGAAGGATGAAAATTTAAGGAGGAGAAGTAAGGAAAGGTTAAGGAAAAGAAAAAATGGAAGAAACAAACAAAAACAAAACTAAATAAATAAAATAAAATAAAATTATTTTTTGTCTTTTTTCATTTTGATTTACTTGTGGGTTAATGTGGGTGTGTGTTTTGTTTGTGTTTTGTTTGTGTGTTCAGTGTTCAGTAGGGGGGGGGGGGGTCATGGGATCATGAAGGGTTTAGGGTGGTAGGTGGTTTTGTAGCTGGATGATATATGACAGTGGGGTGTTGGTTGTGAGCTCGGCCTCCTTGATAGTCTTCCGTAGGGCAGGGTTGGTTGTAGCGGTCTTCAGATATTTGAGAGCTATGGTTTGATGACGTTGTCTTATGGACTGAATGCCTGTAATTGTTTGTATGTAATGGTTGCTGATGAAAAAGGGGAGTCTGTGGGCAAGTTTCAGTGCTTTGTTTTGAATGGTTTGTAGTCGCTGTCGTTGGTTGTCAGAAATGATGATCCATGCGGGAACGGAGTACTCGAATAGTGGTCTGATGTATGCCATGTATACTTTGATAACTGTTGAGGGTGAGGCGCCATGTTTTCCACAGAGGGCTTTGAGGTGGTTGAGTCTATTGTTTGCTTTTTGTTCCAGTTTGTCAATATGTTTTGTCCAGGTCATGTTGTATTGAAAGGTCACTCCGAGGAAAGTTGCTTCTTTACTGAGGGGGATTTGTTGATTATAAAGTGACAGATTCAGATTCGGTTGCAGGCGTTGATTTTTGGTAAAGAGGATGCATTGTGTCTTGGCAGGGTTTAGTTTGATTCTCCAGAGGTTTGACCAATTTTCTATTTCAGTTATGCATGTTTTAAGTTTTTTGGCTGCAAGTTGTGGACTTTTGGAGCTGGACCAGTAGCAGAGATCGTCGGCGAACTGAGAGACTTTGGCTATGGTGACCGGTGGGTAGTATATGTCAGAAATATAAAGGAGAAAGAGGAGGGGACTAAGGACTGCACCTTGGGGGACTCCTGCTTGGGGGGTAAAGGGTGATGAGATGGACGAGGCAACTTTAACTTTGATTTGTCGGTTATTGAGGAAACTTGAGATGATGGACTGGGTAGGTTGTGGAAGTTTGAGGTTAGAGTCTAGTGTTCTGTATATGAGTCCGTTGTGCCATACTTTGTCGAATGCTTTTTCTATGTCGAAGAATATTGCCAGGGTTATTTCTTTTTTGTTGAAATTTCTGTGGATGTCTTCTGATAGGCGGAGGATGTTGTCTGTGGTGGCTCTTCCTTTTCTGAAACCAGCTTGGTGGATTGCAATGAGACCCATTGATTCAATGTGATTCCGTAGTCGTGAAGTGAGTATTCGTTCAAACAGTTTTCCAATGTGGCTGAGGAGGCTTATGGGTCGGTAGCTGGTGGCGTTGTGGGGATCTTTTCCTGGTTTGTGAATCATAGTGACGAGTGCAGTTTTCCAGGGGGAAGGGAAGTGGCCAGTGGTGAGACAAGTGGTAAAGAGCTGTCCAAGGTGTTGAAGGTAGATTATCGGTGCTTGTTTTATTAAAACTGTATCAACTGTGTCTTCTCCTGGTGCTTTATTTTTCATTTTCTTTAAGTGCAATTGAATTTCTTGGGTGATGACAGGCTCTGTGAGGGGGTGGAGCTTTGTGTTCAGGTTAGTTGTATATGTCTGTGAGGTCTTGTGTTTTGTTATTTCTTTGTCCACTAAGTCTTTCCATATGTTGTCAAAATTGGGGTCGTTTGGACATGTGTGGGTATTTTCGAGGTGTTTGCGGAAGAGTGTGGCTTTTTCTTTATTTTCGGTGATGGTTATGCCAGATGATTTCAGCAGAGGGATAGTGTTGTTTTGTGGATCTCCATTTATGGTCTTGATTTTCTGCCAGAAGGTTCGGGGGTTTGTATCATGGTCCAGTTGCCTGTAGAAAGTTTTCCAGGTTTTTTGTTTATGAAGGACTAGTTGTGTTTTGATGGTGGTTTGGAGTTTGTTTATTTCTGTCTTGATGTTAGGTGATCTGAACCGGATGTAGTTTCTTCGCAGTTTCCTTTTCTGTCTGATCAATTGGAGGATATAAGGGGGTAGTGACTGTATTGTGGTCTGGTTGGTAGTTTGCGGTATTGTTTCTTCTCTTGCTTGGGTGAGGAGTTGACTGAGCAGGGTGGCTTGATTATCCAGATCGTCGGGTGTGGTAGTGAGAATGGTGGGGGTGTCTTTTAGTTTTATTTCAATGTGTGTTTTGTAGGTTTCCCAGTCTGCTTTTCTGTATTGATATCTCTTGCGTGCAATAACTTGAAGGTGGAAAGAAAATGTGGTGAAAACCGGTAGATGGTCACTGCTGAGATGGTTTGTGGTGTAGAATTGGTGAAGTTTTGAAGCCAGGTCAGGGGTGCAGAGAATTAGGTCCAGGATGTCCGCTGTACCTGTTGCGGGGGAGATGTAGGTGGGTTCATTGGTATTAATGACCGATAAGTTATTGTTATTGAGAATCTGTTGGAGTGCTGTGCCGCTAGAGTTGGTTTTATTGCAGTAGAAGTTGATGTGCTTTGCATTGAAGTCTCCCATGATGAGGGAGCAGTTGGTGTTGGAGGCAGCAGTGAACAGGTCAGCTGAGGGTTTTATTCCAGGGGGGCAGTAGACACTAGTGATTGTGATGAAGTGGTGGGAGTGGATTTTGGCTTTAATTGTGACATATTCGTTCCCTTTGAGTTGTTCTGATGAGAGGTCATGATCCATTTGACTGTATTCAATGTTTTTTCGGATTAAAATTGCTACTCCTCCTCCATGTCCCGTCTGTCGTTCTTTCCTGATGATGTTGTATCCGGGGATTTGAATCCGTGAGGTTTTTGATAAAAGTGTTTCATTTATGGAGGCTATGGAGATATCTTTTTCTTTGAGTAGTTGGATAAGTTCTTGTTTATTTGCTCGTATTCCTCTGATGTTTATGTGTAGAAAAGTGGTGAAAGCCATTATGGGGATTTGTAAACAGAAGGTCAGGTGTTTGCTCCAGATTACTATATTTGGCTGATTTATATGTTGATGTGTGTATGTTTCCTGATGCTCCTGATTACTTCTTGAATTTTCTTTTCGTCCATGGTAAGTTTTCTGAGGTCATCGCGCAGGTGGGTGAAGTCGGTATTGTCATGATGCTGACTGGGGGGATTGGTGATAGCAGGCTGACCGGAGGGTGGTGCTTTTCTTGTTGATGGGGTTGTGTGTGAGAGGTAGACCGGGCAGGATTTGGAGGCAGCAGAGTGTTCGCCTGCACAGTTGGCACATCTAGCCTCTCGTTTTTGTTTTGTGCATGTTTTGTGGTGGTGATTTTCTCCACATCTGAGGCAGACGACTTGGTTAGTGCAGTTGGTGGATATGTGGTTGAACTGTTGGCATTTGAAGCATTGTTTAACAGTGGGTGGTGGCCGGGCTTTTTCTACTCTGTACTGGAAGAGGTCCATGTAGAACCCTTCGAGGAGGAGGCCAGCAGATTGTTCGGGGTTGGTTAAATGGATTTTGATGAATGTAGTTGGCTGTTGGGTGGCTTTGCTTATGATCCGGTGTATTCTGGTGATGTTGATGCCTTGTTTTTCCAGTTCTTGTTTGACCTGTTCATCTGTGGTGTTGGTGTGTATTCCTTTAATGACCAGTAGTTTGGATGGGACTTCGGATTGGGGGGTGGTACCTTGTTTGCGTGCAAGTCTGCAGGTGAACTGTGCTCCATTGAATGATTTTTCAGGCCATGGTGATAGCAGGTGGTTTAGGGAGTGGATGTCTTTGGGGAAGATGAGAAGGTTGCCATTGCGCATGTGAACCAGTTTTTCAAGATTTGCTTTGGGTTTGAGTCTCTGGATTTCTAGGAGAATGGATGTGTTGGTTACAAATGGGTGGTTGATAGTTGTGAAGTTTTCCAGTACGACAGGTGTTATTTCCTGATTATTGGATGCTTTTCTTGCCCTTTTCCTGGATCCTGTATTGAAGCTTTGGTATTTGTGCATATTTGTGTTTACAGTGTCGGAGTAGCTGTTGGAGAGGGGTGGCAGAGTGTGGGAATCTTGTCCATGCAGCAGAATGTGTTCCATGGTGAGTATGGTTGATTTCATCTGTGTGATATCATTGTGGAGAGGGCTGGATTGGGTGTGTTTGCAGAGTTCAGAAAAGAGGTGGTTAACTTGGTCAAATATGTTCTTGATAATGAGGTTATTGATTTTTTCAGTGGTGGAGGAGGATGATGATGTATCTGAAAGAGCAGATGGATTTGGGTGGGGCAGAGTGGCTGCAGGATTACCTTCCAGGGGTGTAGTAGGGGCCATTGTTTCCAGTTGCTGAAGTGTGTTGGTGATGAATGTCCGTACTGCTGGGGAGTGGGGGCTTTTTCTTTCTGTGGTGGGTTTTTTTGCTTTGGATTTGAGTGATTTGGGGTCTGTTGGCTGATTTCCCTTTTGCATTGTCCCATGTGTTCCAAAAGCTGTTGTCCATATTTGTTTCCTTTCTAGTGTAGTGATTGGTTTTGAAGTGGACATGATTTTATCTCGGAGGGTGTGTTACAGCTTGGTGTTCTGTATGTGTGTGTGTGCAAGTGGGATGGGAGGTGGGAGGGGCTCTTTATTGTAAGATTGTGATTTTTACAACAAAAAAAAAAAAAAAAAAAAAAAAAAAAAAAAAAAATTAAAAATAAAAAAAAAAATTAAATAAATAAATAAATAAATAAATAAAATAAAATAAGAATAGTGTTTTAGTGCTTTTGAAAACTGTTCATAAGTGCTTATTTAACAAGTGAACTAAAACAGCTAAAAGTGAAGCAGTAGTGAAACAGTAAAGAAGTGCCTTGGTCACCACAATCGCCGTTTACCTTGCACAGAGCCTGGGCAGGCAGGGATATGTAGAATGACGCCGTCGTCGTCGTCAGCGCTCAGTGTAGCCGAAACTGTCTTTCAACAAGCGACTCAGCTTCGTGGGCAGGGCTTCTGACAGTTGGCGCCACATGTCCTCTCTTACGTCCGCAGCCAGGCTTTAAAAACAGCGGCTCAGCTACCAGCCGTTATTCCTCTTTTCTCTTTTTCTTCCTGCCTTGGCCCACATGCGCCCTCCCTCTGCCAGAGTCCTGCCCCTCCTGCCGCCCACCAAGCTCCACCTTCAATGAATAGAAAAGGGCAGAAGCCCTGAACTATTCCTCCAGGCTCAAGATAAAAATAGCAATAGCAGCCGTTATTCATTTTCTGAACGTTTGTTTGAGAAGAACTGAAACAATGAGCGGAAGAGGCAAAGGCGGGAAGGGACTCGGTAAAGGAGGCGCCAAGCGTCACCGTAAAGTTCTCCGTGATAACATCCAGGGAATCACCAAACCCGCCATCCGCCGTCTGGCTCGCCGCGGCGGAGTGAAGCGTATCTCCGGTCTGATCTACGAGGAGACCCGCGGTGTGCTGAAGGTGTTCCTGGAGAACGTCATCCGTGATGCCGTCACCTACACCGAGCACGCCAAGAGGAAGACCGTGACCGCCATGGACGTGGTTTACGCTCTGAAGAGGCAGGGCCGCACTCTGTACGGCTTCGGCGGTTAAACATGACCCTGATCTGATATTACCCTAAAACACAACGGCTCTTTTAAGAGCCAACCACCTCCTCTAAGAGCTTCCTGTTATCAATACCGATGCATTACACTTAAATATTAATTACTCACCACTTTCATCACTGACTGGGGCTGAATAAGTTTTAATTAATCCATGCAAAGAAATCAAACCATTAATAATAATAATGCATTTTATTTAAAGGAGCCTTTCAAAGCACATAAAACCCAACAACAGTACATCAAACAATATAAATCAACATTTAGTGCAAAGATAAGGAAATAAATATGAATGTGACTATAAAGTGCATCATTACAACAAATAAACAAGAACGTGATTGCATAGTTAGTGTGAGACAGAGTATGCCACTCTGAATAGGTGAGTTTTCAGGCGGGAAAACCATATATTAAGCTGTGAAATAGATAAATATGCTTTATTGATCCCAAGCTGGTAAATTACAGTGTAGCAGCACCATTACACTGACTATAGTGGCGATACATATACTAGGATATACTAAATACGGTAACTATACATATTAAAATAGCAAAATATAAAGAATAAGATATACTAAATACGGTAACTATACATATTAAAATAGCAAAATATAAAGAATAAGATATACTAAATACGGTAACTATACATATTAAAATAGCAAAATATGAATATAAAGAATAGGCTACACATAGTAAAATAGCAATAGTAAATGAAATAAAATGAAATGTAAAATGTAATGTACAAAAGTATATGCAACAGATTGGCAGTGTTATTTTAGTGCAAATGTTATTTTAGTGCAAAAAAACACTATGGGAGCTGCGGCTACAGGCAGCCATCTGGGACTGCGCCAGTGTTAATGTGAAAAAGTACTGAACACATGACAAAAAGGCCTGAAAAGCCAAGACAATCATCTGTAATATTAGTATTTCATGTATATGGACAACACTTATTTCAATTGTGTGAAATATTATAATATACATATGTTTATTTCACTTTAATCTGTGTAATAAGAATATCTGATATTACCACTCAATACCAATATTACTCTTGGAAATCGTGTTATGTAAATAATGTTACGACTATTTTACTACATATTTCCTTACTTTTCTTATAGTGTTTTTTGTATTTAGTATTTATAGTTCTCTATTCTTTTTTTCTTATTGCGCCTCTTTATATTCTATCTTTCCACTTGCTGCTGTGACAATGCAAATGTACCTTTTGTGGGACCAATAAAGGAATATCTTATCCTGCCACAATATCAGCTGATTAACTCCCAACTAACGGCCCATAAAAAGGTGTCACGCAAGAAACATCTCATGATGGGTAAAATCAAAGAGCTCTCAAGACCTTCACAACCTTATTGTTGCAAAACATACCGATGGCGTTGGTTACAGAAGGATTTCTAAACTTCTGAATGTTCCAGTGAAAATTGTTGGGGGCCATAATCCGGACGTGGAAAGAACATCATTGCACCATAAACCGGCCACGACCAGGTGAAAAGAATTATCAGAAGAGTTCAAAGTCAAAGTCGGCTTTATTGTCAATTTCTTCACATGTTAAGGCATACAAAGGAATCGAGAAGACGTTTCTCACTATCCCACGGTGGAACAGATAAAGTGCACAGGCACCACAGATAAGACAGATGTTTCCTAACACTAAAGAGTTAACATTGAAGTGCACAACAGATAAGACATTTACTAATAATAATATAAAAAAATAAAAAATAAAAAATATAAAAAGGATAGGCAGTAAGATAAAATAAGATTTTGGAGTCTACTTATTTATATGTAGGAAGTAGCAGCATAAGTTCCTGTATAGTTAAGTTGTGGTAGTGCAAAAAGGCAGTAATGGCAGCAAAAAAGTTCTGTAAGATGTATATTTTTAACAGATACAGTTGTGCAAGAGCCAAGGACCATTTGTGGAGAGCATCAGAAAAACCTGGAATTAGCAGGTACAATTGTTTCAAAGAAAACTAAGGTATGCACTTTTCAAATGTTGAAGAGCGTTTAAGGTTTGCTACACAACATTCAGACAAGCCTGTGAAATATTGGGAGAATATAGTCTGGTCAGATGAGACCAAAATTGAACTCTTTGGATGCCATAATACACTGCACATCACCCCAAAAACACCATACCAACGGTGAAGTTTGGAGGTGGCAACATCATGGTGTGGGGCTGTATCAGCATGCAGCACTGGCAAACTTCATATAATTGAAGGAAGGATGAATGGAAAATTTTACAGGAGTATTGAAGCTCTTATTACCAACAATACATACATAAATAAACAAAAACAAGAAAATAAAAGTTGAATAAATACTATATATTAAACATATATATTTTGTCATTGCACGGCTCTATTGCACAGTCAGTTGTAAACAGTATTCATTTGCAGCATTGAGTGTAGTGATAGCTGTAGGATAAAAACTGTGTTTAAATCTGTTTGTCCTTGTTTATATAACATACAACAAAAACAATAAATATCTAATGTTTCTTATGACTGTAGGATGAAGCAAGAAGCCTTTTTCTAGTCCTACCCCTTTTATTTTTCCGTTATTTTTCTCTTTTTTTAACCTCTAACGGTCGCTTCCCAACAGCCAATCACAGGAGGGGGACCGCACAGTTCTATTTACATAACGTCTCAATAAATACAGCTGCCCCGGTTCATTCAACTCATTCGTTTGCTCTGAACAGGAATCATGCCTGAACCAGCAAAGTCCGCACCCAAGAAGGGATCCAAGAAAGCCGTGGCCAAGACGGCCGGCAAAGGAGGCAAGAAGAGGAGAAAGACCAGGAAGGAGAGCTACGCCATCTACGTCTACAAGGTGCTGAAGCAGGTCCATCCCGACACCGGTATCTCCTCCAAGGCGATGGGCATCATGAACTCCTTCGTTGGGGATATCTTTGAGCGTATCGCCGGTGAAGCTTCCCGTCTGGCTCACTACAACAAACGCTCCACCATCACATCCCGGGAGATCCAGACCGCCGTCCGCCTGCTGCTGCCCGGTGAACTGGCCAAGCACGCCGTGTCCGAGGGCACCAAGGCCGTCACCAAGTACACCAGCTCCAAGTAAACAAGCTGTTTACTCCACAACAACAAAACAAAGGTCCTTTTCAGGGCCACCCACAACGTCATTAAGAGCTTTATTCCTGCATGATAATATTTTAGTTTTAAGGCGGGAAATTTGCATACTGTATATAACCGTCGTGTCGTTCTCCCGGGTAAAATTGACCCTGTCTGTTTTGACTGTTCCTCCTTTACTTGTCAGTTTGTCCTTCTTTCCTTCCTCCCTCCTTTTTCCCCCTTCTATTTCCTCCCTTACTACATCCTTCTTTCCTTCCTTCTTTCACCCTCCCTCCATTCTTTCCTTCCTCCTTTCACCCTCCCTCCATTCTTGCCTCCCTTTTTTTCACCCTCCCTCCCTTCTGTCCTTTTTTCACCCTCCCTCCCTCCTGTCCTTTTCACCCTCTGTCCCTTCTTTCTTTCCTTCCTTCCTTCTTTCACCCCCCCTTCCCTCTGTCCTTTCACCCTCCCTCCCCCTGTCCTTCTTTCACTCCCTCCCTCCGGTCCGTCTTTCTTTCTTTCCTCCTCCCTTCCTTCCTTGGCTCGACAACAGGTGGGTTAATGTCATGACTTTTAATACGGGGTGTATTAGGCTAATGTGGGACAAATAGGCTTCAGTGCATTTATTAACTATTATATTAACATTACACATGCAAACATACAGGTCACTTGTGTTTTTGTTTTTTTAACGTATCTGATGTAGAAAGCATAAAACATACAAGCTAACACAATTAAATGACCAAATATGGGTATGCACATTTCAGAAGGTTTTGGCACATACGGTTGCTTTGTATAAATGAGAGTATTTCTAAACCTAATAGTGTCCCAGTTAAATTCTGACACTTTAAGGAAACATCTCAGGGATTTCATGATATTAGGTGTTGATATAATGTATTGGATTCTTATATAAATATGGTGAAATCGTCCATTGCAAAAGTGTCCCATATTACCGTAATCGACCCTATTAACAGTATATTCTATAAAATAATAGATGTATTAGACGCTGTATTTCTCTCTAGGGTTGAACATGAGAATATCAGTGTATGCAGCTATAAAGAATATTGACTTTTTTAGTTTTAGCAGACATTTCCCTGAGACTTAATATCCACACTGGTGAAAATATTACAGTAGTAACCATTATTTGTCCTCTGATAAATGCAGCATCAGCGTTTGACATCAGGATGACTTCACACACATTAATGAAAAATGTAATTGAATATTTTGTGTCTGTTTTAGACAAGATCATAAATAATTAAATGTGAGATCAGCTCCTTTTTTATACTTGCATGTGGGCCCAGCAGGGGGCGCTGTTGATCACAACTTAAAGGCCTATATTTGTGCGTTGGTAAGTTTTAAGCATACATACTGTATATATTATTTTGAACCTCCTGAGCTATAAATCATGTTGCTTGGGTTGTCTAATCTTTTATAATAAACATGAAGTGTAGTTTAGTTTTTTGTCAAAGTTACATTATCGTTGTGAAGCAAAACTCTTCTGATGAAGCTGCAAAAAACAACAGTAATATAACTTTGATATCATGCAGGCTTAGTGTTCTCTGTGATGGATTCAAAGAGTCTTCTGATGGATATTCATGTTGTACAGAAGTGGATGTGGACCAACGGCTGCCTGCAACAAAAGGAACAGTACACCCAAAAAATGTTAAATACAAAGTGTGTAAATAGTAAAAACCACAAGTAATATCCTTTAATCTCAGTTCTTGGGTACATTAAATGACTCAAATCAGAAAATAAAAGGCAATTAGAGGCAATATAAGTTATCAAAAACAGTTTAACCATGTTTAATTTAATCTTAAACAATTACTTGTTTGATTGGTCGGTTGGCAAAAATTGACATTTTATAAAAAGGTTTGTTTATTTTCTTTTATGTAATTTATTACAGAAAATATTCCAAATATTTGGTGCTTCAAGCTTCTTCAATGTGAGGATTTACTGCTTTTGTCTGTTTTATGTAATTGTAAATGACTTGTTAGAGGTTTAGACTCTGAATCAAACCAAGACTTTTGACAACAGATTGGGCTCCGGGAAGTTATTGTTGAAAAAAAAGAAAGAACAATTCGGACATTTTGGATAATAAATGAATTGCTTAAGCTCCCAAAATGTAATCAAATATAAGAATTCTGAAAATATAACAATATGATAGTAGCAGGTCTAATTTCCTCTGCAGTAAGAACTGAAAAAATAATGAATATATTTCATTAAAACATGCTCTAAAAGAAATCTGACTTCAACCTACAGACAATAACAGACAAGTTCACACCAGATCAAAGTGTTTGTGAATACTGAAACGGTTTGTTTTATGATAACTTGGAAAAAATGGTGACAGCACCTATTAATTATGTTGTTTATAAATAAGAACAGAAACCGAAACACATATTATTTAATAAGTGGTGGATTAAATTAAAGGTCCTGAGAAAAAGAAATAATGAGGAAAGCTGCTCTGTCTGTCTGAATGGTGAGTCATCATCGGTTTCCATGGAAGAGAAACTTTTTACGGGAAGTCATGCACAGTCTTCACTTTGAGCTCATAAGAAAAGCTTGAACATTTTTCAAGAGTACAGATGAATTCGTACTTAAGAAAAACAACACAAAGACACAGAACTCTAGGACTTCTTCTTTTGTGGTGTCTTTATTGTTTGTTTTTTCACATTGTTAAAATACGATCTTGGCCAAAAGTTTTGAGACTGTGATCCATTTACATTCATGAATTCTACTTTTTATGTTTTAACAGAGGATTTGATAAGAATATCTTCATGAGGTTGTAGTCATGTATTGAATCCTAATGCTGCTTAATAAGTGTGAAATCCATTATTGGTGTTTAATGTGATACTGTCTGTTTGTACTAGAAGGGAAAAGTTCACACACTGACAAATACCTCACATTCACAAATTCAGAGGTCCAATAAATTGTCTTTTTTTTTTTGGTCTTTATTGTTTGTTTGTTTTTTCACATTGTTAAAATACATTGAGGGTCCCCCCCCCCCCCAGGTTCGGTGCTTGATCAGATAGATAGATAGATAGATAGATAGATAGATAGATAGATAGATAGATAGATAGATAGATAGATAGATAGATAGATAGATAGATAGATAGATAGATAGATAGATAGATAGATAGATAGATAGATAGATAGAAAACAACTACAAAATGTCAAATCTGTCAAGTCTGTTGATACATAATTATCAACAAAAATATCATTTGAACATATTGTTCAGAAACCATAGTGACCATCATTTTGTGCATGGTAGTTCTGCCATGGTCCAACTTGCATTGTACATATGAGCCCACTAGATGGCAGGCTTTCATCATACCATTCCCTGGTCTATGACCTCCATATGGATGGTTATGCTGCATCTGCATTTATTCATTTTGGTGAGAATACAGGATGAAGAATAGTTTTTAGTTATCTTCTGTGGTATATTATGGTTCAAATACCTTTTGTTTCCATCGTTCCACATTAGAGCCAAACTGATGTGGTGCAGCATTTTGCTCTGGGTGCACTTAGGCATGAAAAGTGGTCACATTTAATGTAAGAGACCCTAAGACAAATGAAAGATGATAAAGGCGTTTTTTATTTGTCTTTTAAAAAAACAAACAGTATATGTATATTTATTGATAACTGCTGTAGTTAGAACACTAGCTGCATTACATTTCTTCCACACATATACATACATACATATTTACACAAACTGGAAACACATCACATAGTTGAACAAACCAGAAGACACAAATAAAGAAACAAATACACAGCTTTAAAAAAACAAAACAAAAAAATAATTCTCAATAGGCTCCTCCAAAATGATGTATTCAAATGTTTAAATGCACCTATAGTATGTATTCAGTGAAGAATAATGTAAATATGTGTACAAACTCATTTGCAGTGGTTAGGGTTAGTGCAAAGTGTCACTGATGAACAGCAGTGTATTTAAAACTTTTATAAGACTCTTTACTTATGTTACACCACCGCAGAATAATGCCTTTCAGTATGATCATCTTACATTTTATGCCTTTAAAAGTCAGATAGGTATAAGTGTTGGTTTAAACAGTAGAGCTTAAACTAATGTGGTGCAGTCATTTCAGTATGATGAGGGAATCATTTACTCTTTCAGTAAAAATGAAGCACAAAACTAAGGTCTGTTGCAAAGTAGTAATTAGTTTATATTTTAAAGAATTAGTGAAAGTCGCTTTTACAGTCAGGCCCTTTAATTCAGAAATATTGGAAATTACTACAAAACAAACAAACACCTAAAAATTATAGAAATACAGGAGACAAATTATTAATGTTTGAAACCACAATATGGTGCAGTAATTGAAACTTTTTTGACAGTTCTTCTGAAAAACTTTTGCATGAGGAAAAGTCCTAAAAGTTGGCTATTTAACTCTCTACACAAACATTTAGGGCCAACATTTTCCTTTAATTTAACAACACTTCAAGTTTTGCTCTTAAGTTGATCAGGTTGTTAAGTGCCAATTTTAGTTTTTCTAACCAGTGCAACGGCTCTGGTTTTAATCTCTTTAGTTTTCAAAGAATAAACAATAGGATTGATGCAGGGTGGGATGCAAGAGGCCAGTGACAGGCTCAGCACACGCTGGTCTGGGTTAATAGCTCGCAGATAAAACCCAACAGTAAAAATAGTAATTAGAGGCATGTAAAATACAGCAACAAGAATGAGATGCTCCACACAAGTGGCCAGAGCTTTCACTCGACTGTCCAGTGATTTCATCCTGAACACAGTCACCAGGATGCTGACATACGACAGAAGAATGAAAGTGAAAGGTCCTCCAAGGATCAAAACAGAGAGACATGAAGCCGCAGACCAATGCATTGTGTAATCATTACAGGCCAGTCTAAACACAGGTGCATAGTCACAGAAATAACTGAACACTCTCACAGAGTTGCAGAAAGATAGTCGAGTCATTATACTTGTTGTAAACGCTATAACTCCCAGAGCAAAAGACCAAGTAAGGCCAACAATGCAACACATGCTCCGCACAGTGTTGATCGAGTTGTGACGCAGAGGGAAACATATTGCAATCAATCTGTCATAGGCAAGTATTGCCAGCGCGTATGACTCCAATGTCGCAACTGTATAATACACAAACATTTGTACTAAGCATAAGTTGAATGGAATAAAGTTGTCCTTAACAAGGAATATCTTTATCATGCCGGGAATAATGCACGTGTTTAGGATTACATCAATTACTGCAAGATTGACAACAGCAAGAAATTTTGGGGTGTGTAAACAATGATTAAAGGTAATTACATAGATGACCAAACAATTGAACATTAGTGTAACCGCATAGACAAATGCTAAAAAGATGAAGTATACACTAATGTAGGGAAATGACTGAAATCCAATGATATAGAAGCCCGGAGGATGAATGATGACAGAGTTGTTTAAAACAGTCCTGAGAAAAGACATAGTTGAACTCCACAGACTACGTGTTTCAGGAAAGTCTCTGCATAAAGAATCACATCACATTATACACACAAGCCTCTAAAGGCTGCACATGCATCATATCATGTCATTATAATGAGCACATTCAAATCTTAGACTGTTTAAAATCAATTCTCAGCATTGAAACATGTAAATGTAATGAAGCTCACCTCATTACTCATTACCTATAGTTTAATACTCACTAGCTTTGTGATGTTGACTTAAAAAGCAGCATGTGGAAAGCTGCATCTCTAACCTGTGGACAGTAGAAGATATACCCTCCTGAGTGATCTCAAAGGATGAAGCTCAACAATCTAATTATTGTTTTGAATGATGATTTAATGAATTTGATCACTTCACCACTCCTCTTAAAGGCAAGCATACAGTACATGCGATTTTATACTCGTCTGTAAGAGGTCATGTAATCTTATCACAAAATAAATTTAAATAGGTCACAATGAGGACATGGACTGTTGAAGTGACAGTTGAGTCCTCCAAAGACTTTCAAGTACTCAAACCTAAATTAACTTTGGTGCAGTCTTGGCCCTTTTTCAAAGTCAGAGGCGCTTGCCCGATCAAACAGCTGTGATCCAACTTTGTTCATCCAAAGTGCTGCATAAATCAGAGCCCAGTCCGACAGCACAATATTGTCTGAACCTTATGAGAATGACCCCCTGACTGTGACTAGATGACAGACAGTCTAATAACAGACTGACCACTGACTTATTTGGACATTTCTGATTGGTTGCATTAAAGTCAGAGAAGGCGTAATTATTGTTTAGTATCATAATTGCATAATTATGTTGCTTATTGTACTGTATATAAATATACTTTTCTAACAATATGTAAAACTTAAAAAAACATTTTGCTAACTTTTTATGTAATATGATGACTCGTCTACAGGCCATGTTGATCCAAAACAAAATTATTCTAATGGGTCCAATTTGTCTGTAACAAACAAAGCTGTTACTGTTGAAACTTCACGCTAATTAATCTCAGTTGCACCTATTATGTATCAGAACAATTACAACTGGAAGGAAACATCTTTATTGTCCCCGGAGGGGAAATTTGGTACATTCACCATTTTCATGAAGCTGTTATTTCATTCAGATTCCACCTGATTTCAAAGGGCTGCAAGAAAAAGGCCTTCACCAAAATCTCAGTGTGGATATTGTGAATTTAAAACACAAACTGTAGAAGTGTTGAAACTTTTCTTTTCAAGCAGTTGAAACTGTTGAATTTTTAAAATATGAACTTTGAGCTGTAGGGATATTTGGGGATTTAGATGCTACAACGGCTTCTAAAAAAATCAGTATTTACTCTACATTCAAAGTCAAAATCACAGCTGCTGACTTAAATTTCACAAGTAAGTAGTGAAGTTCGCAGATGACAGCAGTAGTGGGACTCATTATTGACAACAATGAGTCAGTGTACAGGTAGGAAGTGAATAAACTGGAGGAGTGGCGTAAAGTTAACAACCTCAGCATCAATGTTAACAAAACAAAGGAGATGATTGTGGACTTCCGCAGGCCTGGTGATGCAGGAGATGCTCTCCACCACATGGGGGGAGAGCATCATCATCTCCTGCATCACTTTGTGGTATGGCAGCTGCACGGCTGCAGAGAAGCACTGCAACAGGTGGTTAAGTTGGCACAGGGAACCATCGGCTGTAGCCTGCCCACCATCGCAGACATCTACATGGACAGATGCAGGGACAGGGCCTCCTGCATCATGAGAGACTCCACCCACCCTTCACATGACCTGTATGCCCCCCTTCCCTCAGACATGAGCCTGCGCAGCATCCGGGCAAGTACCACGAGGCTGAAGAACACCTTGTTCCCGGATGCTGTAAGACTGATGAACTCTGCACCACACTGCCTTGTTATAACACCACATACACACTGAGCTACATTTCATTGCTGTTGTAATGCCTCTCAGTATGTGAAGATTTCTGACCGCACACTGCACTGCTCACTTAGGCTGTTCTTATTTTATTTATTTTTATTATAAATGTTCTTTATTTTATCTCCTATTTGTGTATATGCATGTATATAGACATTTAGTATATGTTTATATGCATTTTAATATGTGTATATGTATATACATAATTGATATATTAGTATGTTAACGTGTGTATATATTGATGTATATTTACTTCACTGGGACCTGAGTACTGTATTTGGCTCTTTCATGTACCTACATGGCTAAATGACAAGAAAATTCCTTGAATCCTTGAATCCTTGAATACATGTATGCTCATTTGACAAAAAGTAGACTGATGCATATAATAAAGCAAATAATGATGGTCCAGTTTTAAATGTGTCAGATCTGTATGTGTATTCTGAAAAGTCAACGAGCAGCCTTTAAAAGTCAGAGCCTGACTCTGGTATGTGCACCAGTCCCTGTTGTGTTGTGTCCTTTACTCGTGCATGACATAATGTCATTTGGCATAGTCAAAAAGTCACAAATCCTTCAAATAAAATATTGCTTTTATTTGCTCAACAAAATCACATGTTCAGTTCATTGGATTCCTAAAACAGTAGAGTTTCTGCTAATGTGGTGAATCCACTTAAACATGATAAAAAGCAATAACTTATTCAGACATAAAGCAGGACAGGAAGTGTTCACACATTTAATGCAAGAGTTCTCCAAATGAGTTGAAGGGTAGTTCTGAGGTTTTTTTTCTTCTATATATTGAAAACTACTAAACTAAACATGTTGCACTTGACTCTGCAATGTTATTAGAGGTCAGGACACACACCAGGACAGTTTTCCGTGCTAGAGTGATCATTCAGTGGCTGGCTTACATCTGTGAAATGTCTCATCACCATCAACATAATGTTACTTAGCAGCTTTAGATTTGGAAATTAAGCTTTGAAAATGAACTATTAAGATTAAATCTCATTGTCTTTTTTCCACACCTGAAATCTTTGAAAGTTCCCAAAATATATTATGTTGGCACAAACCTGCAGATACAATTAAGTCTTTACAATAACAAGCAGGTATTTCTGTGTGCTCAAAACCATCTTTAAGTGCTGTATGAGGAACAATAGGGCTTAAAGCATCATGTTATGTTCTTAGTGGGCTTCTCCAAAACTATTTATTGATACATTTACTTAAAAATGTACAATTGTATAAAAGAGATAACTCTGACTCTACATGTGGTTATTTCTGGTGAACAGAATGATAAAAGGTTTTGTATGCACTTACATCATTTTGGCCCAGAATGAACAGGTTCATAATAAGTATAATGTCTGTAAAAAGTCAGATATATAGGAAAACAAAAGGCACACCTGTGGTAAAATGAAAGTGTGAAATTATACATTTACTTTGTTTAAGGCTAACCAAACAGAAATACATGCATTTTATTAAACATAATTGCAACATCAATTAAATCACATGAAATTAAATGGTATGATTTGCCTACAGCCTACGGCTCTCTTACTGGTGGTGACCTATTGCTGCATCTTATTCATTTTGCAAGAAAGTTTTTTATGTTGGTTTGTTTGTTGGGTACCAATTTCAGTTTTTCTCACCAGTGCAAGGGCTCTGACTTTTATCTCTTTAGTTTTCAAAGAATAAACAATAGGATTGATGCAGGGTGGGATGCAAGAGGCCAGCGACAGACTCAGCACACGCTGGTCCGGGTTAATAGCTCGCAGATAAAACCCAACAGTAAAAATAGTAATTAAAGGAATATAAAATACAGCAACAAGAATGAGATGCTCCACACAAGTGGCCAGAGCTTTCACTCGACTGTCCAGTGATTTCATCCTGAACACAGTCACCAGGATGCTGACATACGACAGAAGAATGAAAGTGAAAGGTCCTCCAAGGATCAAAACAGAGAGACATGAAGCCGCAGACCAATGCATTGTGTAATCATTACAGGCCAGTCTAAACACAGGTGCATAGTCACAGAAATAACTGAACACTCTCACAGAGTTGCAGAAAGATAGTCGTGTCATTATACTTGTTGTAAACGCTGTAACTCCCAGAGCAAAAGACCAAGTAAGGCCAACAATGCAACACATGCTCCGCACAGTGTTGATTGAGTTGTGACGCAGAGGGAAACATATTGCAATCAATCTGTCATAGGCAAGTATTGCCAGCGCGTATGACTCCAATGATACAAAAGCATAATACACAAACATCTGTAACAAGCACAAGTTGAATGGAATAAAGTTGTCCTTAACAAGGAATATCTTTATCATGCCGGGAATAGTGCACGTGTTTAGGATTACATCAATTACTGCGAGATTGACAACAGCAAGAAATTTTGGGGTGTGTAAACAATGATTAAAGGTAATTACATAGATGACCAAACAATTGAACATTAGTGTAACCGCATAGACAAATGCTAAAAAGATGAAGAAGACACTGATGAAGGGAAACGTCTGAAATCCAATGATATAGAAGCCTGGAGGATGAATGATGACAGAGTTGTTTAAAACAGTCCTGAGAAAAGACATAGTTGAACTCCACAGACTGTGTGTTGCAGGACGGTCTCTGCATAAAAGCCTGATAAGCAGGGAAATCATACAACATTGCACATTAGCCCTCTATACAAGTTCTAAATCCACATGTATAAGTTTCAAACACAGTATATAAAATATATTCTCATATAATACAAACATGTTAATATGTGCTAAATGTCTTTGAATGTATCTTACCTGATTGTTTGATGTTGCTTACAGAAGCAGCATGCTGTTGGCTGCATGTCTGACTTGTGGACAGTGGAAGATATACTTTCTTTATGTGTCTTGTGAGATTAAGCCTGAGAAAGTCATTGGGCAACATCTTATTACAGACTTTGATCCCTGGAGAGTGGAACTGCTCTTACACTCATACTAAACATCTAATTATTGTTCTGAATGATGATTTTGTGAGTTTGAGCATCTCACAACAAAAACATACATGCAAACGTATCATACTAAAATAAAGAGGGGAGATTAACTTTTGTAAGACTATTTTGTAAGAATATTTTAATTTGACATATATGACAGAATGACATTATAGTATATTCCGGTGCTTTGGTTCACTCCTCCACCCCAAAGCCACCCAACCCCACATATATGTAAATAGCCGATTATGTTCACAGAAGCTTTTTACATTTTCATATTATGTTGTATTATATAAATATTAAATTGTTTAACTCATTCTCAATTACTCAGAATAAAGACCAACAAATGCTGTGCAGATGTACAGATACATTTAAAGATAGATTTTACTTTGATAAATACTACGGAAGCCCAGAATGGCTGTGCTTGCAGTTATTTTTTTTAATGCTGTTATCTCGAGGTCATGAGTTAATTATTTGATTATCTTGAGAAAACAAGCTTTGTTATTGTACACGTACATGAACCAAATTTGGGATTCATATATATCATGACCATACGCACAAAAAAGCCTCTTGGACCCATACCCTAAGTCCAACAGGAAGTCGGCCATCTTGGATCACAGGTGCATTTTTTCCGCCATTTTCCCCATTTCCAGGCCTCGCACTTTAACGAACTCCTCCTACAGTTTTGGCTCCAGAGACTTCAGATTCGAACTGTATCATCCTCAGACCTTGATTATGTAAACTTGATGACAGATTTTACCTACGTTATACCAGGTGTGCGTGGCTGTCGTTTGTTTTGTATAAACAAACAACTCCTTATAACTCATCCATACATTGTCGGATGTTTATACATGCAGTGCGTGAAATGTCACACCTGGTGAAGCCGTTTCAATTTCAACATCATTGGGCGTGGGTGTGGCAAGGAGTCTCCATAGCGCCCCCTAACAGCAGGTCATGTGACCAAAAAATGTGTCGGATTTTTGTGAAATTTACAGGACTCATAGCACTCATGGGTAAACCCCCAAATTAATTTTTTCAAAATTTTCGCTCTAACAGGAAGTTGGTTATTGTGCATTCCCTGCGTCAATTTTCCGTTTTTCCAACAGCATTTAGAGGACTTTTCCGTCTTCACAGAATCACCAAAATGCCCACATAGGTTCACACTCAGGAGCACTTTCATTTGAGACCATAACTGCCCCTGGGCGTGGCACAACAGCTCAATAGCGCCCCCTACTGCCTTTATTCATTTTGTACATTTTACCAAACTCCTACACTCACCAAATTGTGCACATACTTCAACAGTCACACAGATTGACTACTGACAACGTTTGGGATTTTTAAGTGAGAAGATGACTCCACAGCGCCCCCTGGAAGATTTCAAAGTTTAAGCCCCGCCTTCTACATTGACATTGACAAAAATTAAATCCACAACGCCTATGTATTATGTCCAGACGCACAAAAAAGCCTCTTGGACCCATACCATAAGTCCAACAGGAAGTCGGCCATCCAGGCAAAAATGCTCAATCTTGATGATTTTTTGGCCCTTCACCCACATTCCTTTGTGCTGAGAAGTCACCCAGACTCATTTGTGGTCTTAGTTTGCCATCTAGTGGAGACATTAACCTCATCACAGAATGTTCAATTAAAGGCACAGGAGCAAAGACCTTTACATGCCAGTTTTGACAGCCCTGCCACTGCTGCACGCACCAACGTGCACGTACGGCGCGCGTTACAGTTGGGGGGAAAACTGGGGGCTGCGAGGGCCCTTCGACACTGCTTGCAGTTTTAATTATTATTATTGTTGCTTCTTCCCCATGGCGGTGAAGAGACTGCTGCACGAACCATGAACATACTGCAATTTTACCTGCACTTTAACTTGTTCTTGTTGTTACTTGACTTTTATACATATTTTTAGATACATTGTTATTTATTTTAATACATATATATGTTATTTATATTTATACTGATTGTAGCTGCTACAAGGATTGCTGCCAAACTAAATTTCATTGCACCCCCAAAAGGGAAGGAAAAACAAACACACAACCAACCCGCCTCCACAATGACCTTCTCCATCCAAAATGCTTAAATGAGAACTCAAGGGACGCTGCTGTTGTGCCAGCCTGCTCACAGTGACCTACGTGACCTTTTGTGAGAGCAAGCAGTCTAAAGCTGAAGTAAATGTGAGCTGCCAGGATTCCTCATGTTGCAGAGATTTATACCATCCACAGTGTAATGTAATGATTGATTTGGACACTGTTTGGTGGCAGACATTTGTATATGATTATTGAATATGAATATGTCACTCAGCCTATTAAACTGTGAGACTTTACTAAACATTTAGTGAACTGTATTTGTACAAAGTCAATAAACAATGCGCTGTGACTCACATATTGCATAATATTCCCATATTCCCTAAAGGTAGATTTTTCATTGAACACACCACAATGAGCCAACACAAAATTATACTAATGAGCCTCTTCTTTGTATTGCCATCACCAGAGAATGCTGGTTAATGATCTTTACTTTAACTCACACTTTGGACCAATTAATCTCTGTAGCACCTATTATCACTTTTAACAATTAGAACTTGAGCTCACCAAACTCACAACTCCTTACAACTTCCTACTCTGCCAACTGTCCTCTGTCTACCTTTTTGTTGATTTACATAATATTGAGAATTTTTAAAATCTTAAAATCCTGACTTTCATTCACAATTTGTCAGACTTGACAAGGACGTTCGATACTTAGGCTGGATAAAAGCTGGGGTTAAATTCATAGTAATTTTACATTTTATTAATTATATTTCCTCAGAGGATGTGCCATCATGTCATAGTATGGGGAGTTTTCAAAGCTCTCACTGATTCAGTCACTTGTTCATAATAAAGCTTTGGTTTCTTGCATAGCTCACAGACCCCCCACAGTGGCATTCCAAAGAAAATGTCAGAGGTTTAACATTTCGTGATTATTTTTTCATGTTTTTGTTGAAATGGACTAGTACTGGAATGGAGCCAGTGATTCTGGACATTTTTCCTTGAATTTGCATCCACCCAACATTTTTTGTTTGACTTACATCTGTTATCTGCTTTTGTTTGGAGAATGTTTGTTTACATATTTTTCACTGACATGATTAGGCTTCCATAACACCGAGTGTAAATATAGTTAGTTAACTAGATTTATTTTACCTAATAAAATGTTTTATTCCTTTATTGTTATGTTTATTACCCGGTTTAATAATAATTGGTTTTGCTTACAGATGAAATACCGTATTATTATTATTATAGCCTACCGTATTATATTGATAGAAAATGTTAAGATGCTGCTGTTCAGTATTCAGCAGTGGTGTGCAGTCAGGGGCAGCAAGGCTAGCACTGCTAGCCCTGTCAAAAATGTATTTTTTTCAGTTTTTTTCCATAATTAAAAGGTCATTCTGAAATGTATCTGGAGTCAATTACTTGTTCAGTATGAAACTTTATCCAGAAAACGAATGGTTATATTTTGTGGAGCTCAAATCTCCTATGTCCTATAAACGCATCACAGCTCCTTTCCTCTGCTGGGGCTAGCAGTCGTTGCATTGCTAGCCTCTGATCGAGCTGGACGCTGCTATTGGATGCATAACGATGAGTGACCGTATCATCAGCCAATCAAATGTTGATGTGTTATTGACAGAACGCCCTAAATCATGCAGAGTTGTAGTGCTGGCCTGGGCGTCGTCATTCAAATGAGCTTTGCTGATTGGCCCATGGGCAGGTGCGTGATGACGCACTGTCTGTTATTCTGGAAAGGTGATGGCGGTTGATTTAACGGCAAGATTGGTAGATAAAGATATGATTGCGGACCTGTTTCGGGTGCCTCTTTCATCATGAAGGATCGCAGGATGGATTTAATCTACAAGTCATCGGTGAGTGCTAGTTTTTTTTTATTTTTATTTTTTAACTTTCTCTGGACCAGATTGGCGCTGCTGTTGGGCTAATATCTCTCTCTCTCTCTCTCTCTCTCTCTCTCTCTTTGTGAAGTACATTTAGAACCGTTTTTTGGAGCATGTTTGTGTCTGTTATAGAAATTGATTTTATTTTTGAAGTGATTTAGAAGTTTCCTCTAAGAGCAGTCGGGCAGTACGTGCTGTTTTTGATGTTGTGTCACATGGTATGTGCATTGTAAAGTGGGCAGTTACCTAAGGGAAGATGATCAGGGGCCCGTTACAGAAAGAAGGTTTAGTGAAAACTCTGAGTCAGTTACCCTGGCAACATACTCCGTGAACCTAACCTGCTCGCTGGCAGGTTTTCTTCAACTAACCCTGAGTTTCTCTCGTCTGTACGACACATCATGGACATGCTCTCAGTTCAGAACAAGTTCTTTGTGTTGCACTTTGTTTTTTTCTTTGCCAATGGCAGTTTTATGTAACATCTGTGACGCTGAGCATGTTACCAAGGCAACCGTCTGTCAGGCTGTCTGACACATAATATTTGTTAGTTAGTTATTGGTTATTGGTAGCCAAGTGCCAAGCGTCTTTCCCCTCTTTCTCTCTCCCTGTTTCCTGTCAACCTTTATATCAACTAATGTTAAATTAAGGCGAAAGTGCCCAAACATAAATCTTTTTAAAGAAAAAAGAAACGTGACTCTTGCACTGAAACGTTTACACTTTGGTAGTGTTGTATGTATAAAGGCATTTAGGTGTTGCTTTCAAATATACAATATTAAATAGCTACTGGTAGTGTTGGGATGGCTGAAAAATTGACTTTCTTTTTTGCTTAGAAGATTTCACTAACTACTGAAATATATCACATGTTGAATGTAGCCACTGAATGCTGTTTAATGAGGGCAGGCTAAACAACATTGCTTGTAATGAAATTATACATGACTTGTTTGAGCTATATTTTTATATTTCATACTGAGTTGTAGGCCTGTGTTTTGTACCTGTTGGGGTCTGCATGAATATTAAATGGTTGGATTTTGGTGCTGGCCCTGACTGAAACACCACCGCACGCTACTGGTATTCAGTTAGTGAGTTGGGGGGAGTTGGGGGAAGTTTGGGAGTTTACGAGCTATTGGTACCATAAATATATTAGAGTAGTTTAAAATCACCACACACGACTTGATATTCATAAGTTATCACTCACTCAAACGGAACTCGATGGGGACTGATGTGTAGAACAAATAAAATAAGTTTACACAATCACAAATGTATTTAAAATTCTATCTGAAGCTTATCTGTGGCTTATATCTGTCACAAAACGTTGTGTTTCCCTGTTGACCTGTGGTGGAAGTAGAGTAATAAAAAAAGATTTGACTCATTTGGATGAAACTTCAAATCAACTTCACACATTTTTGCACAGAGGGATTCTTGTGGATTTTGGGCCCCATCACTTATATTAAAAGGATCTTTTAATAGCCAGTGTGAACAGAGGGAATTATTAAAGCAACAAAAACCTATTTCAATGTTCACCTGGTTAACTGACTATTCTTTTAGGACAGGCATGACAAATTGTGAAGCCATCCTTTAACTACCTGGTGTTCCCCATTGGATGAACCATGAAATAAAGAGATTGCTTCCATATGACCGTAAACATGTCTTTGGAGTTTCTGTACTCAAAACTATTTTTATTTATCAGTCAACATATAAACAGATACCACTGTGATGATCAGGTGATTATGGTTCAGACTCTACACCACACACTAGAAAGTCCAGTCAGGCTTATCGGTAGCTGCTAATACATTTTGATTTTCATTATAAATAAATCAGTCTTTCCACATCAAACATATCAAGCAGGTCCTCAACACCCCCCATCCACAGTTTGTGTGCAGTTTTCTGAGTTCAGCTGGGTGCAGACTCAGTGGAGGTGGGCAGCTGTTTCATCAGCTGTTTTTTCCGCATATTCTGGAAATTCATCATACAGTCTTTGAAAGTCTGGACCTGACTCTGGCATACTCTCCAGTCCTGGTGTTCAGCCATGCACTCCTGCACGGCATAGTGTAGTTCAGCACAGCCTGTGCGAGATATCATCTGATCAACAGGGTCATCCTCGTCGTCTTTACGGCTGCGGTCATGAGGTGAAGGGGATGCCATCCTGTATGAATGTACGGTGTTGATTCAGGAAGTCTGCTGAAGACAACATGCAATGTTATTAAGAAAACAAGTAACAATACAGTTTTGAGAGCAAACACAGGACCTCCTAGCTGTTCTTTAAGAATGCCTTGGCTGTGCAGGCCTCTCAACAATGCTTTTTTTTTTTTTGAAAATGAAAGAACCTATTTAGTAACTAGATATGACACTGCTCTGTCTTATCTGTACATTTGTGTAATATTTAAGTTTCAATCCTATTGTCTTAAATGAAATGGTTGTGTGTGTGTGTGTGTTGTAAATCTATCTCATCTCATAAGGTACTTAGTAACTATATGTCACAAAATTCTCAAAATAGCATGTTTTTATTAATAATTTTTTTATTTGTGAAGTACAAATTTATCCCACATCTCTATGCTACATCAGTTATTCAAGGATTGCACTGCAGCAACTGTGTACAATTAATGTGAGCTTGATCAGATTCATCTTTATTCTACACGTATGTTTATGTACTTGGAAAGTATCGATGTATAAAAGGAATGTGACTCCAGTTTCTTGTGGCTCTCAATGTATTTCCTCACAAAAATCTTTAGAAAGATATACATGGAAAACAAGCCACACAAAGATAATTAAACATAAACATGTTTGATTACAAACATGCTATGTACAAGCAGGTGGGTGAAACAAATAGATGCATACACATAGGGCTGGAAAACAACATTCAATGTCTGTGGACATGTAGATCCATTATTGTAGACAGGATACAAACAGGGTTCCCACACATTTTTACCAATGAATTTGCAAAACTTTTCCATAACTATTCCATAATAGTTTACCCCATTTCCATGATTTAATTTAAGTAGGCAGGAAGATTTTGCAATTACATCCAGAGGAAGCGTTTGGCCCCAGATCACATAATAGAAAGCTATTAAAAAGCATAAAAGTATAGAAATTGATGATTTGTTTATTCATATTAAATGAATCTACTGATTTTTGACATGGTAAAAGTGGCGGGTCCAAGTTCATGCAGCCTGTCTTATATCTGTTATCTTTTATATCAGATCGGATCATCCCTAATTCAACACTTTTCCAAAACATTCACCTAATTCCAAACCATGTCCAGGCCAGGACAACAGTTTTTTTCTAATTTGATAACTTTTCCAGGAATTTCATGACCGTGGGAACCCTGTACACCCTTTCATGGCCTACGTCACTGTGACGCCACGACGTTAGCTGGACGCAAAACAAAGGTAAGCTTGAGGCGAACACCTGCGAAAATGTCCTCTTGCTGTGTTTTTGGGTGCCAAAACCGCAAAAGCAGGCAGCAGGCAGGTGTAATAACAATAGCAGAAAGTCAGTATTAGTAGTAAAAGTAAAAGTCACTGTAGAAGAAGTAGTATCGAGTTAGTAGTAGTAACGTGAGTAGTGGCAGGCAGCAGTAAGTTAGTACCGGTAGTAGTCATGGTAACGTTAGCAAGAGTAACTTAGCTCTCGTACTTTTGCAGTGGGAGCAAATCTTGAACATGTCCGTTCACGACATAGTTATAAGCGTCTAATGATTTGTATGCCTTAATTTTTTCTTTTGTGTAGACGCTCGGTTTTTCAATTAGGTAAGTGTATTTACATATTTACTAAAATTTGATTTTTCCTTGTCCATTCTTGCCAAAACTCGTTAAAACACACTAACCGGCGTCCGTTAAAACATGCTAACCGTCGTTTACAAGCTATACCTTTTGAAATGTTTTGCCTCCAGCTAAGCCCCGCCCCCCAAAATACGTAACACTGTTTACAAGCTGTGAAGGGGTCTATACTAAACAGGTATAAAAGAGTGCAAAGATTGAATAATGCAAAAAGTGATAAGTAACTTTATAGACAAATAATTACAAATGTATACATGTGACTGCATAAAAAATTATGTATAATATATAATGTGTTAGTGCTAACACTGAGGCACTTTTGATTATTGAAGTAGACTTTGCTGATATTTTAAATGTGGGACTTATTCTGAACATAGTCAGCAATATATGAATACTTCTTCCACCAGCAATGAAAATACTCGTCAGTGTATCCTGTATTGGTTTCACTGAAATTCAGCAGGTCGTTTGAAGCAGAAAGCAACACAATGAACTGTAGCTCAGCTAATGTTAGCCATGACAAAAAAAACACTATCATACTACACTAAAGGTTAACCAACACTGTCCACAGTACAGCTATCTGGGGCTTGCCCCTACCTGTTTTTCTCTCAGGGTGATTATGTCTGTCGAGGAACCGAAGTTAGGTTTCCTTAACCTTCATAACTCTGGACTTTTCATAACCAACAACACGCTTCTTCCGCTGCTTCTTCTTCTTCTTTTATTGTTTAATGGCGGTTGGCAAACAACGAATTGGTGCATTACCGCCACCTACTGGAATGGAGTGTGGATCAAACTGGCTATAACACCCTCTCCAAAATAACTAAATAAATACCAAAAAAAGACACATACCTTATATCCTCCCCATTAAACTACTCACTCTAAGAAACTCTAACATTAATTGCCAACACCTACTTCCAGCGTGTCCCTGTAACGCAGATACTTCTTCCGCTTCTTGTTATTCTCCCCCCCCCCTCTTCTTCTTCTTCTTCGTCTGATATTTGCAGCAGACTACACGCAGCAGAGTCGTACTGCTGCCCCCAACCGGTCATTAGTACAACTACATTGAGTTAAATTAGTATGTAGAATCCGTGCGATGGAGAAAGTTTATTACAGTTTTATATAGATGCTTGGTATAATAAAATAAAATCTATAGGTCAAGCACAAATACCTGACAATAAGTCTAGATTAAGTTTAGACTGTTTGAATGTTTCAATATAACAATAAACATGAAATAATTACATTATGCACGCACTGTCTAGCATTAGCAATTCTTTTCACTTAAAAGTAGACTGTACCCATGATCTGGTAGTACGATTTTAAACATTATTGTGATCACACTTTTTATTTAATATAGGTATACCTATAGTATGTTAATATCGTGAAAAAATATGCAAAAATCATATCTTAACAAAAAAACAACCATTCATAATTTCAAAGTTGCACAAATTGTATACTGATTATGATATATTTTTTAATAAAATTGCTTAAAATCATGCATTTGGACAAGAGGATTTTGGGAAAATTGAAAAAAAAAAGTATAATCACTATACCACTGAATTTTGATGAATGATGTTGGTTAACTATCAACTATTTATTTTCTTTAATTAGTGTTTGAGTGTGAAAGAGTGAGAGAGGCCAAAGTAAATCAGGAAAATAACTCAGTGTTAAAGAGTCCTCACGTTATCAGCAAATGATGGTATACTGCAATATTCAGTAATATCTTGCATATTGCATAGACTAGTGTTAGTTCCCTTAGGGTGCATTTATCATTAAACAGACCACTGTGAACTAAAACAACATCTCTCTAATGACTCCAATTTGTGATGCCATCACCAGAGCATTTTGGTTAATGAACTTGACTTTAATAAACAAACAAACTGTTTACTGTTTAAAGTTCAGACTAATTAATCTCAGTTGCACCAATTAGGAATAAAAAACAATTATGAGTTGAGAGGAAATAGATGTACTTTGTTCATTCAACGTATACTATAAATATACTATAAATATTCAACATATATAAATATGTTTTCACGGCCAGTAGTCTGTGTCTCTACACTCCACTGAGTGTCCTGTGTCTACCTTTTGTTTAATCAAACAACATGTATAAGCTTTAATCTACTGACTCTGCAAGGTTGCTCCAATGTTAGTAATTTTATTAACTATAGACAGTATTATCACTAACCTCCATTCAGACTTTAAACTCAATTTACCACTGTTAGTCTTTGTTAGTCTTACAGTCAAATCTCTTATCCTAAAGCTAAAGATTACACATCTCATTTCAGTAAATCTTTCATTTGTAATTATCTTATTTTGTCCAACATGATGCTCATTGTACAGAGGAAGCTTTCAATGATGTTGGTACTATCAGTACCTGAGCAATATGATGCAATATGATGCTCTTTCTCCACAGTGGCGTGTGTGGTATTAATCTAAATGTTCACATTTCATTATTTAATATTCTTCCATCCTTTCTCTGTAGAAGTGGGCATTTTAAAATGTCAAAAGCTTAGATATTCATCATAGAAAGGGGTGTGAAGTATTAACTACATAAATATCTGAGTCCAATAATTCCTCTACATACCCTTTTCTTTCTTGCAAGTTTTTAATCATTTCACAGAGCCAGAGTTTAACTGAAAAGACATTTAAATCAATGTTCGTATATGGGAGGCCCTGCTTTATTTGTGGCGTAATGAACTCTGGGAGTCAGTGTACTTACACTTAGTTGAATATGACTAGAAAATAAATGCTTGAACCAGAACACTGACTTATAAGCTTAACAATAATGACTTAGCAATAATGATACAGACAAATCATGAGGAAAATAAATGTGAGAAACAGTACAATACAGTCATATTTGATAGGTAACAGGGCAGTTAAATTTACAAATATAATACAAATATATATACAGACAACTAAATATATTTTATGCCTGAATAAGTCAAAAAAACTTGATTAGAAATAACATGGGGTAAGTATTCAGTACATTTGATATCAGTGAATATTAAAATAACAGCAGAATATCAAATACAGATTAAAACATCAGTGTGGTTGAAATATTAGAAAATACAGATGATTGTTTCCAGATTGGATGAAACTATCCCTGTTTTCTCTCTTTCACAGTGACGCACACACACAAACACACAGTCTTCCCTTGAGTGTAAAACTATCCACAGATTGTTTTTGCATAGAAAAGAAAGTTGTCATGGGCTTGTTTTCATTCTTTGGAAAAGTGCGAGGGCTCTGGTTTTAATCTCTTTAGTTTTCAAAGAATATACAATAGGATTGATGCAGGGTGGGATGCAAGAGGCCAGTGACAGGCTCAGCACACGCTGGTCTGGGTCAATGGATCGCACATAAAGTCCCATTAAGAAAATGATGAATATTGGAATGAAAAATACAGCTACAAGGATGAGATGCTCAATGCAAGTAGCCAGAGCTTTCAATCTACTGCTAACTGATTTCATCCTGAACACAGTCACCAGGATACTAGTGTATGACAGAAGAATAAAAGTAAAGGGACCCATCAGGTTCACCATACTAGGTGTAGAGGCCATGGTCCACTGCAATGTGTAATCATTACAGGCGAGTCTAAACACAGGTGCATAGTCACAGAAATAACTGAACACTCTGACAGAGTTACAATACGACAGTCGAGTCATGATGGCCGTGCTGTATGCTATTAAACCGATATTGTAAGCCCAAATCAGGCCAATAATACAAGACATGATCGTCATTGAGTTGAATGAGTTCTGACGCAGAGGGAGACAAATTGCAATGAACCTGTCATAGGCAAGTATAGCAAGTGCATACGACTCAGTTGCTAGACAAACATAGTAGACATACATTTGTACCAAACATAGATTGAAAGGGACGAAGTTGTCCTTAAAGAGAAATGTCTTTATCATGCTGGGAATAGTGCTTGTGTTTAATATTATGTCAATCACTGCCAGGTTGGCAACAGCCAGAAATTTTGGAGTGTGTAAGCAGTGGTTGGACGAAATTATGTAGATCAGCAAACCATTGAACACTAGTGTAACCATATAGACAAATGTGAGAAAGATCATGTAGACACTAATGTAGGGAAATGACTGAAATCCAATGATATAGAAGCCTGGAGGATGAATGATGACAGATGTGTTTAAAACAGTCCTGAGCAAAGACATAGTTGAACTCCACAGGCTGCGTGTTGCAGGACGGTGTCTGGTCCGCGGCCCATAAAAGCTCAAAAGTCTGAAAAACAGGGAATCACACATTGTGTACATCAGATCATTGACCTACATGTAATCTAATGACCTAGATGCATATTTTGGTTCCATTCTGATCAGCACAGTATACATTGAATTCTCAGTTAGTTGAATCACACAATAACTTGGTCAGTAACACTTACCTAATTTTCTGTTAGGGATGGTTTTACTCTGTGATGCTGACTCCAAACGCAACATACAGACGGCTGCACGTGTGCCTGGTGGATAGTAATAGATATACTCTCCTGATTGATCTCTGGAGATGAATCACATGCAACAACTTTAAACAGAGACTGACAAAGTCATCGTGCAACACTGTCAATGAAATTTGATCTTTGGAGAGTACTGCTATAGGTAATAGAACCATTCAGTTTTTACTTGAATTATGATTTATTGATACTTGGTAAAATAAAATAAAATGTATAAGTCATGAATAAATACCTGACAAGAACATTAGACAACACTCCATTTCACAATTTCATATTTAGTTTGTCATGAAAATTTGCTCAAAATCAAACATTTGGACAAGAGAATTGTGTAAAATGGTACCATTAAAGTATAATTACTATTCCACTGAGTGTTGATAAATGATGGTGGTTAACTATGAGCTATTTCTTTCCTTTAATTAGTGTTTGAGTGTGAAAGAGTGAGAGAGGCCAAAGTAAATCAGGGAAAGAACTCCTGACCTGATCACAGTGACCTCTGTGACCTCCAGAGAGTTTAGTAAGTGTTAAAGACCAGGAGTCCTCATGTTATCAACAAATGATGGTCATCTTAATGTAATCACTGAATTATTTGAACAGGTGGTGGAAACGTAGAGGAGGCAGGAGGAGGCATGTACAGAAATGAATACAGCATAATTATACTCCTGACTAGTCTGTATGAAAAATCTACATTTGTTAATTTTTTTTCTGATTTCATGAGATGTTTTATAGAACTGTACAAAGTTAAATGACATATTGTGAACTATGTATGAAGTGGGTAAAGAGTGCAATATTCAGTAATATCTTGCATATTGCATAGACTAGTGTTAGTTCCCTTAGGGTGCATTTATCATTAAACACACCACTGTGAACTAAAACAACATCTTTCTAATGGCTCCAATTTGTGATGCCATCACCAGAGCATTTTGGTTAATGAACTTGACTTTAATAAACAAACAAACTGTTTACTGTTTAAAGTTCAGACTAATTAATCTCAGTTGCACCAATTAGGAATAAATACAATTATGAGTTGAGAGGAAATAGATGAACTTTGTTCATTCAACGTATACTTTGTACATTCAAAATAAATGTGTTTTCACGGCCAGTAGTCTGTGTCTCTACACTCCACTGAGTGTCCTCTGTCTACCTTTTGTTTAATTAAACAACATGTCTAAGCTTTAATCTACTGACTCTGCAAGTTTGCTCCAACGTTCCTAATTTTATTAACTCTAGACGGTATTATCACTAACCTCCATTCAGACTTTAAACTCAATTTACCACTGTTAGTCTTTGTTAGTTTTACAGTCAAATCTCTTATCCTAAAGCTAAAGATTACACATCTCATTTCAGTAAATCTTTCATTTGTAATTATCTTATTTTGTCCAACATGATGCTCATTGTACAGAGGAAGCTTTCAATGATGTTGGTACTATCAGCTCGTTGACCCACTTGCATATGTTGTTAATGGTAAGCTTTTGATTGGCTTTGGACATTGTTTTTAGAGAGATAGATTATTTTAACCTGGTTTGTGCTCAATTTATAGTAAAAAAACATACAAAATTGTATAAAAATGTATAATGTTAATCATATGTTATAATCAGTAGAAACTATGAAGACAGTAAAAAACATTAGTTGCAATCAATGCATGTCTGTGATAGATAGTAAATGAGTGAAGCCTTTCACTTCACTGCTGTCAGGAAGTCTTTGGCATTAAATCCTGGTTTTGTTAATTGTGCTGAGAAGCACCACAATATTAAAACATTGAAATTGCCAGCTCATCCAAAGTATGTTATTTCTTTGAAATGAGCACTTAAATTGAAAAGGCCTGTTGTTTAAAACAATCCACACATGTTCATGATATCCCTGATAAATCTTCAATCATCACATATTGACTGTTTTCTTTGAGTCTGAAACTGCTTAGCAATATGATGCTCTTTCTCCACAGTGGTGTGTGTGGTATTAATCTAAATGTTCACATTTCATTATTTAATATTCTTCCATCCGTTCTCTGTAGAAGTGGGCATTTTAAAATGTCAAAAGCTTAAATATTCATGATAGAAAGTGAGGTGAAGAAATAACTACATAAATATCTGAGTCCAATTCTCTACATACCCTTTTCTTTTTTGCAAGTTTTTAATCATTTCACAGAGCCAGAGTTTAACTGAAAAGACATTTAAATCAATGTTCGTATATGGGAGGCCCTGCTTTATTTGTGGCGTAATGAACTCTGGGAGTCAGTGTACTTACACTTAGTTGAATATGACTAGAAAATAAATGCTTGAACCAGAACACTGACTTATAAGCTTAACAATAATGACTTAGCAATAATGATACAGACAAATCATGAGGAAAATAAATGTGAGAAACAGTACAATACAGTCATATTTGATAGGTAACAGGGCAGTTAAATTTACAAATATAATACAAATATATATACAGACAACTAAATATATTTTATGCCTGAATAAGTCAAAAAAACTTGATTAGAAATAACATGGGGTAAGTATTTAGTACATTTGATATCAGTGAATATTAAAATAACAGCAGAATATCAAATACAGATTAAAACATCAGTGTGGTTGAAATATTTGAAAATGCAGATGATTGTTTCCAGATTGGATGAAACTATCCCTGTTTTCTCTCTTTCACGGTGACACACACACAGTCTTCCCTTGAGTGTAAAACTATCCACAGAGTGTTTTTGCATAGAAAAGAAAGTTGTCATGGGCTTGTTTTCATTCTTTGGACAAGTGCGAGGGCTCTGGTTTTAATCTCTTTAGTTTTCAAAGAATATACAATAGGATTGATGCAGGGTGGGATGCAAGAGGCCAGTGACAGGCTCAGCACACGCTGGTCTGGGTCAATGGATCGCACATAAAGTCCCATTAAGAAAATGATGAATATTGGAATGAAAAATACAGCTACAAGGATGAGATGCTCAATGCAAGTAGCCAGAGCTTTCAACCTACTGCTAACTGATTTCATCCTGAACACAGTCACCAGGATACTAGTGTATGACAGAAGAATAAAAGTAAAGGGACCCATCAGGTTTACCATACTAGCTGTAGAGGCCACAGACCACTGCAATGTGTAATCATTACAGGCGAGTCTAAACACAGGTGCATAGTCACAGAAATAACTGAACACTCTGACAGAGTTACAATATGACAGTCGAGTCATGATGGATATGGTATATACTGAAAGCAAAAGATTGTAAGCCCAAATCAGGCCAATCATGCAAGACATGATCGGCAGTGTGTTGAATGAGTTCTGACGCAGAGGGAGACAAATTGCAATGAACCTGTCATAGGCAAGTATAGCAAGTGCATACGACTCCAACGCTGCAAAAGTATAGTAGACATACATTTGTACCAAACATGGATTAAACGGGATGAAGTTGTTCTTAAAGAGGAATGACTTTATCATGCTGGGAATAGTGCTTGTGTTTAATATTATGTCAATCACTGCCAGGTTGACAACAGCCAGAAACTTTGGAGTGTGTAAGCAGTGGTTGGACGAAATTATGTAGATCAGCAAACCATTGAACAGTAGTGTAACCATATAGACAAATGTGAGAAAGATCATATAGACACTAATGTAGGGAAATGACTGAAATCCAATGATATAGAAGCCTGGAGGATGAATGATGACAGATGTGTTTAAAACAGTCCTGAGCAAAGACATAGTTGAACTCCACAGGCTGCGTGTTGCAGGACGGTGTCTGGTCCACGACCCATAAAAGCTCAAGAGTCTGAAAAACAGGGAATCACACATTGTGTACATCAGACCATTGACCTACATGTAATCTAATGACCTAAATGCATATTTAGTTTCCATTCTGATCAGCACAGTATACATTGAATTCTCAGTTAGTTGAATCACACAATAACTTGGTCAGTAACACTTACCTAATTTTCTGTTAGGGATGGTTTTACTCTGTGATGCTGACTCCAAACGCAACATACAGACGGCTGCACGTGTGCCTGGTGGATAGTAATAGATATACTCTCCTGATTGATCTCTGGAGATGAATCACATGCAACAACTTTAAACAGAGACTGACAAAGTCATCGTGCAACACTATCAATGAAATTTGATCTTTGCAGAATACTGCTATAGGTAATAGAACCATTCAGTTTTTGCTTGAATTGTGATTTATTGATACTTGGTAAAATAAAATAAAATGTATAAGTCATGAATAAATACCTGACAAGAACATTAGACAACACTCCATTTCACAATTTCATATTTAGTTTGTCATGAAAATTTGCTCAAAATCAAACATTTGGACAAGAGAATTGTGTAAAATGGTACCATTAAAGTATAATTACTATTCCACTGAGTGTTGATAAATGATGGTGGTTAACTATGAGCTATGTCTTTCCTTTAATTAGTGTTTGAGTGTGAAAGAGTGAGAGAGGCCAAAGTAAATCAGGGAAAGAACTCCTGACCTGATCACAGTGACCTCTGTGACCTCCAGAGAGTTTAGTAACTGTTAAAGACCAGGAGTCCTCATGTTATCAACAAATGATGGTCATCCTAATGTAATCACTGAATTATTTGAACAGGTGCTGGAAACGTAGAGGAGGCAGGAGGACGCTTGTACAGAAATGAATACAGCATAATTATACTCCTGACTAGTCTGTATGAAAAATCTACATTTGTTCCTTTTTTTCTGATTTCATGAGATGTTTTATAGAACTGTACAAAGTTAAATGACATATTGTGAACTATGTATGAAGTGGGTAAAGAGTGCAATATTCAGTAATATCTTGCATATTGCATAGACTAGTGTTAGTTCCCTTAGGGTGCATTTATCATTAAACAGACCACTGTGAACTAAAACAACATCTTTCTAATGGCTCCAATTTGTGATGCCATCACCAGAGCATTTTGGTTAATGAACTTGACTTTAATAAACAAACAAACTGTTTACTGTTTAAAGTTCAGACTAATTAATCTCAGTTGCACCAATTAGGAATAAATACAATTATGAGTTGAGAGGAAATAGATGAACTTTGTTCATTCAACATATACTTTGTACATTAAAAATAAATGTGTTTTCACGGCCAGTAGTCTGTGTCTCTACACTCCACTGAGTGTCTTCTGTCTACCTTTTGTTTAATCAAACAACATGTATAAGCTTTAATCTACTGACTCTGCAAGTTTGCTCCAACGTTCCTAATTTTATTAACTCTAGACAGTATTATCACTAACCTCCATTCAGACTTTAAACTCAATTTACCACTGTTAGTCTTTGTTAGTCTTACAGTCAAATCTCTTATCCTAAAGCTAAAGATTACACATCTCATTTCAGTAAATCTTTCATTTGTAATTATCTTATTTTGTCCAACATGATGCTCATTGTACAGAGGAAGCTTTCAATGATGTTGGTACTATCAGCTCGTTGACCCACTTGCATATGTTGTTAATGGTAAGCTTTTGATTGACTTTGCACATTGTTTTTAGAGAGATAGATTATTTTAACCTGGTTTGTGCTCAATTTATAGTAAAAAAACATACAAAATTGTATAAAAATTTATAATGTTAATCATATGTTATAATCAGTAGAAACTATGAAGACAGTAAAAACATTAGTTGCAATCAATGCATGTCTGTGATAGATAGTAAATGAGTGAAGCCTTTCACTTCACTGCTGTCAGGAAGTCTTTGGCATTAAATCCTGGTTTTGTTAATTGTGCTGAGAAGCACCAAAATATTAAAACATTGAAATTGCCAGCTCATCCAAAGTATGTTATTTCTTTGAAATGATCACTTAAATTGAAAAGGCCTGTTGTTTAAAACAATCCACACATGTTCATGATATCCCTGATAAATCTTCAATCATCACATATCGACTCTTTTCTTTGAGTCTGAAACTGCTGAGCAATATGATGCTCTTTCTCCACAGTGGTGTGTGTGGTATTAATCTAAATGTTCACATTTCATTATTTAATATTCTTCCATCCGTTCTCTGTAGAAGTGGGCATTTTAAAATGTCAAAAGCTTAAATATTCATGATAGAAAGTGGGGTGAAGAAATAACTGAGTCCAATAATTCCTCTACATACCCTTTTCTTTTTTGCAAGTCTTTAATCATTTCACAGAGCCACAATTGAACAGAAGACACAACTTTACAAGACATTTAAATAAACATGTTTTCGTATATTGAATGCTTTTTTCTTGTTTAATGAACTCTGGGAGTCAGTGTAGTTAAACTTAGTTTAGTGTGACTAGAAAATAAATGCATAAATCAGAAAACTGACTTATAAGCTCTGAAAGAACCTTACATAAACACAATAATGAGACAGACTGTGAGAAATAGTCAAATAAAATCAGATTGGTAACAGAGCAGTTAAATGTACAAATATCATACAGTTATATTCACAGGCAAGTACATTTTATGCATAAATGAGTCAGCAAAATATGGTAAGAAATGAGACGGGGCGTGTACCAATACGAAAGGACATTTCATATTGTTAAAATAACAGCAGAATAGGAAATACAGAACAAATATCAGTGTTATTGAAATATTAGAAAAACAGATGATTGTTTCCAGACTGCTTTCTGTATTGCATGTTGTGACACACACACACACACACACACACACACACACACACACACACACACACACACACACACACACACACACACGCACACGCACACACACACAGAGTGTTTTTGCATAGAAAAGAAAGTTGTCATGGGCTTGTTTTCATTCTTTGGACAAGTGCGAGGGCTCTGGTTTTAATCTCTTTAGTTTGCAAAGAATATACAATAGGATTGATGCAGGGTGGGATGCAAGAGGCCAGTGACAGGCTCAGCACACGCTGGTCTGGGTCAATGGATCGCACATAAAGTCCCATTAAGAAAATGATGAATATTGGAATGAAAAATACAGCTACAAGGATGAGATGCTCAATGCAAGTAGCCAGAGCTTTCAACCTACTGCTAACTGATTTCATCCTGAACACAGTCACCAGGATACTAGTGTATGACAGAAGAATAAAAGTAAAGGGACCCATCAGGTTTACCATACTAGATGTAGATGCTATGGACCACTGCAATGTGTAATCATTACAGGCGAGTCTAAACACAGGTGCATAGTCACAGAAATAACTGAACACTCTGACAGAGTTACAATAAGACAGTTGTGTCATTATGGCGGTGCTGTATGCTACTCTCACCAGATTGTAAACCAAAATCAGGCCAATAATGCAAGACATGATCGGCAGTGTGTTGAATGAGTTCTGACGCAGAGGGAGACAAATTGCAATGAACCTGTCATAGGCAAGTATAGCAAGTGCATACGACTCCAACGATACAAAGGCATAGTAGACATACATTTGTACCAAACATAGATTAAACGGGATGAAGTTGTTCTTAAAGAGGAATGACTTTATCATGCTGGGAATAGTACTTGTGTTTAATATTATGTCAATCACTGCCAGGTTGACAACAGCCAGAAATTTTGGAGTGTGTAAGCAGTGGTTGGACGAAATTATGTAGATCAGCAAACCATTGAACACTAGTGTAACCATATAGACAAATGTGAGAAAGATCATATAGACACTAATGTAGGGAAATGACTGAAATCCAATGATATAGAAGCCTGGAGGATGAATGATGACAGATGTGTTTAAAACAGACCTGAGCAAAGACATAGTTGAACTCCACAGGCTGCGTGTTGCAGGACGGTGTCTGGTCCACGGTGTTTGAAACCTTTTCCTGAAAAACAAGCAAAAACAATACATTATAACAATTAGGCTTTTCAAAGAAACTGACATGACATCACACAAATGAGAAATTAAGGTATTGATACCATTATTGTGTCAATAATATGTGTTATTATCATTATTTGCCATCTCTACTGTGCCATTGTATGTTTTGCTCACCTTTTCTGTCACTGATTAATTTACACTCTGAAGCGACGCAATACAATGGTGACTGCAGTAGTAGCCACTGAATGTATGCATGAGTGGCCCCATGTACAGCAGAAATTATACCCTCTTCATTGGTCTCTAGAGATAACATCTAGATTTCTAATTAAGAATAATATGAACAACGCAGTAATGAGATGTAAACAAAACAAAGAACTTATCCTCATCATGAGAGCAAGAAAATATGCAATGAAAATAAATTAAACTCTCAACTCATTGTATCTTGTGTGCAATGACAATAAAGCTTCTTTATCTTTTATGTTTATCTTTATTTACTGTATACACACAGGCTGTTCTACTCTGTTTGACCTCTTTTAATGTACATCTCTGCACGCCATTTTAGAGACAGATTGATAAATGAAACAGGTCAGGTTCACAGTTTTCCAAATCTTTCTTAAAATAGTAGTCAGTTGCCCAAATGAACATTGACATATATTTTCCTTGCCATAATCATCCCTCTTGTTCATACTGGCAATTAGAAGATCCTTTCATAATGCACTTACAGTGTAAGACTTGACGGGGGTCGAAATCCACAAGCCTTCTTTTGTGCAAAGATGTATTTAAAAGTTTATTTGAATCTAAAATTAAGCTTTACTCGTCCAAATGGGTTAAATCAAATCACTATCTTTGAAAGTTACCGTCTTTTTAGTGCCTAATTCCCTCTTGTTGCTACAATCTTTCCACTGAACAGGAAAAAAAAGCTTTCCAATGAGGCACAAGCAGGAATTGATTTTCTAAGACTACTACTAAGAATTCAAAGACTAACTGTGGAAGATACACTTTACTCAGATAACTGAATCCTCATATTATCTTCATATTAACTTTTAAATACATTTTTGCTCAAAACTAGGGCTATGGATTTTGTCCTCCATCACCATAGACTGTATATAAGAAATGGACGTGACGTCACCCATTGGTTTGTGGACTGCTGCTTGGAAGCGAATAGTTTCGGATCTGAGCAGCACCATCTTGAAAATTTCCGGTGCATGCTGGGAAGAATAAAAACATGGATTCTACTTATATGGGCATCAGGAGGGGCATGAGGCGCCCTCCTGAACCTGTGAACCAATCAACCTGTCAATCATGACGTAGCCTTGCCCTAATGTATACCCTGCTTTATCGTCAAATATAAAATCAGGGAGGCCAAAATTTCACAAATGAACATCATACTGCATTGAAGAAGGCTTTAAACTAGCGATTGAGACCATAAACACATTTTGAAAACGTTTACTGAGGTTATAAATCAAGTGAGAAGTTGGTGAATTCTCCATTGACTAGTATAGAGACAGAAGTCCTTTTGACACCAAAACGGCCGCCCCTGGTGGCCTTTTGATAGAATGCAGTTTTAAGTTACTTCCGCATTCAGAGGACCGGAACTCCTCGTCTGTACATCACTTACATTTTAAGCACATTTGTAGGGGCCAGTATGAACAATATTCATTTGGGCATCTGACTGTTGTTTTAACCCTCCTGTTGTCTTCCTGTTGACCATGCAACTTTTGCCACCCCCCCCCCACCCCCCACCCCCCACCCGGTCAAAATTGACCCTGTGTCGTTTGACTGTTTATAAAGTATAAGGTATAAAAGATCACCCAATTCTGTGTTAGACTTCATTCAGTTTTATTACCACAGGTTTTACACATATTTTTGGAAGTTCTGTTGTCCTACTGGTTCAAAATTGACCTGGGAGAGGTCACCTTGCTTTTAATGACCACCTGAGTCACCTGAGGTCAGAAGCCTCTTGACCAATCAGGCCACAAAATTGTCTCATGGAAACCAGAGGTGGTTCTGGTCTAGACCTTATTTAAAACAAAATATAGTGACATGTCTAATATATCATTCTCTCTGTAGGTGCATTTATCACCAAATAGGACATAATGACCCCAGACTAACATTTTTCATCATGTAAGACTGCCGGTTCATGACCTTCCCAATATCAAATAAACCTTGCCTAAAGTAATCTCACCTGCATCTGTTATGTCTTGCAGTTTTGTACAATTGGAGGGAAATAGATTGAGCTTCTGGGCACTGCTATATCTTTCTTCACACTACACAGTAACACTTAATTTAATATTTTAGTGGCTTAATTACATCTCGAAACATAATAGCTTGTGTTTGACTTTATATATATAAACTTGGAACATGGATGGGTCAATAATTGGTACATTAATGCTATTTCACAGTTACACAATGCTATAATTACACACCAAAAAAATCAGAATTGAACGGGTCTTCTTAAAAAACTTTCATACTTTGGAAAAACTTGAAGCAACTAAGCAACAAAATATGATGCCATTGACAATGAATAGTATTCCCACAGGGGGGGCTTTTATCACCAAACAGGACACAGTGACCCCAGACAAAAGGATTCCCTCCTGCCTCTTCAACTCCGGGGAACCCTGCTAATGAGCCCTATTTCTGATGTCATTACCAAAGCATGCTACTTAATGACCTTGCCTGTAACAAACAAACTCAGACTTAAGCCTAATTAATCTCGTCTGCATCCATTAGGAGGTTTTGCACTGTTGCAATTAAAAACTGTAGGGAAATGGGAATGGGTGCACACTGATATTAATGAGCCATTAGTGTTCTTGAAAAGCTGCCATTTAACTCCAAGTAAACTTCCTAATTGTCTGAGAGTCACTCTTTCTCTGAGATAGGCCTGTAGTCTCAGCACCTACACAGCACTTACTCCCCACCTGACTTTGCCTTCCTATAATTAGAAAGCTGTGAGTGTGACAAATAATAGGTGACATTAAACTTTAGATTGTATTCACTTTTACTTTGGACACAAACTATGTACTGCAGGCTCATGGAAAAGAACAGTTCACAATACATCTAGACATTGCTTTTGTGCCGCATCAAAAAAGAAAAAAAATGCCTCTAAATGACCTGAAACAACAGGAGAGTTATGGTGGTTATTATGATTATATCTGAGGAGCAACATCAGTCAGTAAATTTGCCATCAGAGGTTAGGTATTTAAAGTGAAGTGTACACAAGGCTTTAAGTCTTTACTTCCCAAAATGTTCCTATAAATCAGCTACTGTATACGGTATAAAAAGGATATAATAGCTTTGCTGTAATACCAACTATTCAATGTCTTATAGGGTCCAATTCTGGCACAATTTAATCTACTTCTAAGGTGCATGAAGAAGCAAAGGAACTGAAAGCGGTCAAAACTCCAGCAACACCTGTGGGCCAGATTCATAAACACACAAAAACCATGCATAAGCCATTTCCCCCACATTAACTGGTATTTAAACACAGGATATGTGGTGTGAACGTGTGCACCTCACGCATACTTCAGACCAGGCATATATAGAATAGACAACATTTTGATAATGAGACTAACACATTTAAGCTTGTGGCCTTCATCAGGGTTGGTTTATGACACACTACAAAGACCATTTAAATAAGATTGGTGTGAAACAAAAAATAATTTATTAAGGTTGGTATTCTTTTATATATTTTTAACCTTGATGATGATTTTTTGTTTCACACTCATTTAAGTGTTGTCTGTAGTGTGTTGAATACAGACCCCGATGAAGACCACATCATTATATTTGTATGATCTCACAATAGAGTTGTTTGAGAGGTCACCATGAGACCACACAGCTGGGTTTGTGAAGACAAAAACACCAATCTAACATTTATTTTCTCTTCCAGTACTGAATTTGATACCTCAGTTTAGAGTGTCTGCCAATACCAACTATTGATCTGATACCTTGATACCGATACTTTGAAATATTTGTGCTTCTATATTTCTCCTCTATTTCTTACGAATGAATGAAGAGATTAATTATTCTAATGGTTAAACAATAGAGGGTTTGTTTGTTTTCAAGCAAGGTCATTAAGCGTCATCCCCCAATGATCCCATCACAACTGGGACTCATTAGAGGTACTCTGAGGAGTGAAAGATCCTTTTGTCTTGGGTCATCATGTCCTTTTTGATAATAGAATGAATGTAAGTTGTAAATCCCAAAGGGAATCGCATGAAAGTGTCAGACTGCCAGACAAGACTAAATTTAAGTACACTAACACAAAGCAATAAAAACTGATATCATTATGTCCTCTGGGTTCTCGGCTGCACAACTGTATTGTTTGTTCAAGTCAATCCGTATTTGAAGTGTTGACTGACCTCGAAGAGCAATAAACACAAACAAACCTTTTTCTTGATGACTTGCACCAGGAGCAAACTCATGAGCCAGGGCCGGGGTTTGATTCATGTAAGTAATTGAAAATGAAAATAAATGACTGGACAGCAGACTCCTGAAAAGGTAAGACCACAGGAAACCCTCCAAGAGTTCAGAGGAGAGCTCAAACAGTGGATTTAGAGTTTCAGGACGACAGATTTGTAGTCCAATTTTGGTGGAACAATTGAGCCACAGGCCGACACAGTAAGAGAGAAGGGCATGAATCATTGTCAAAATGTTAAACACTATCACCAAGTTTTATGGGAGAATAACATTTTAAAAAACTTCCTTTCATACTGATAACTAACACTGCCAATGATTTATGGCTGCGCATAAACTGCCTGATCTACATTTTTCCTCATCCGGAAATTGATTCATGATTCTTGTCACTCCAAGGTAATGGATAAGAAATGAGCACTTGTGTCCTTTATGCAGAGAGCAGGTTTGAAATTGATGTGTGAAACTTATAATATAATTAAGATTTAGTGAGGACATGACAGTCAGCACGGGGTGTCAGTCAGTTGTATGAGCTCCACCTCACCCTTCACCTACACTAATGTCTCTAAAAGGAAGACTTGCAATACTGGCTTTATAGTGTTTATATGTGTTTATATCAGGCGGGGAGTTCTGGTCCTCTGAAATGATGCCAAGGCGGAAGTAACATAAAACTGCATTCTATCAAAAGGCCACCAGGGGGCGGCCGTTTTGGTGTCAAAAGGATGATTTCTAACCTCAGTAAACGTTTTCAAAATGTGTTTATGGTCTCAATCGCTAGTTTAAAGCCTTCTTCAATGCAGTATGATGTTCATTTGGGACATTTTGGCCTCCCTGATTTTATATGTGACGATAAAGCAGGGTATGCATTAGGGCGTGGCTACGTCGTGATTGACAGGTTAATTGGTTCACAGGTTCAGGAAGGCGCCTCTTGCTCCTTCTGATACCCATATAAGTAGAATCCGTGTTTTTATTTTTCCCGGCATGCACCGGAAATGTTCAAGATGGCGCTGCTCAGATCCGATACTATTCGCTTCCAAGCAGCAGTCCACAAACCAATGGGTGACGTCACGGATGTTACGTCCATTTTATATACAGTCTATGGTTTATATATATGACTGCTATTTTTTGACTGATAAAACACTGCTGCCTTTGGTCTAAAACACATATATATATATATATATATATATATATATATATATATATATATATATATATATATATATATAGAGAGAGAGAGAGAGAGAGAGATACAGTATATAGCTTTACAGTGAGAATGAATACATTTTTATTTTCGTGTTATATCATTAAAATGGTCCATCCCACATGGCACATGACAGGCAAAAATGCAACATATAAATACCAACTTCCAGCAATTGACATTCATGTTACAAACAATATTGTCTAGTAATATACATCTATGATCTAGCCCTTTTGCTGACTGATGTGTGTAAATCCATCATTTGTAGATTTTCATGTCAACATCAACAGAAAACAATACAGCCGTAGGGTTCATCTCCAGAAAACTTAATTGATAAATCATTTATATATAGGATAAGAAAATGAGAATATTTCTTAGAAACCAAGTGAGTGAAATACCGACAAATGAAGATACTTCATTATACTTTTACTGAAATATCGGTAATTCCTGTATTGTCATAAAGCAGTCCTGCTCAGTGATTTGCAACAACCAGAGATATTAAAAGAAGAGCTGTTTCTAGTGTAGCGCAGTTACACTTACATTAACTGTGACATATGTTCACTATTGCTCGAAAAATGAAGCCATTTTTCAGATTCTGTCAAGCAGTAAAATTTCACATTAATCATGATGGAAACTTAAACCGGCAGGGTCTCTTGGACCGTCCACAATACAATTATTCAATTAACTTGAATATTAATGTGACAGGTATCAATTTAATATTTCATTAATCAATACTTTTCCCCTGCCATTCACTGTGCCTCCCCCCTGAGGCCCCCCCTCCCTCTTTGAAAACTTTTCTTTTAGGTCATAGTGTTGGTTCTTCTTGCAATTTATCTTTGGGCTGCTGAATATACCATACAATGCATGATGTGACCACACATTTGGTAAGCCTTACAGATTTTGATGCCTTACTCTGCAAACATGTTCAACATAGGATTGTGTATCAGAGAAACACAACAGAGATCCTTTAATGTTGCCGCTTGTACCACTAAAGCAGCTGCATCGTAGTCGGATGACCACATGAGAGCAGTAGTTGACAATTTTCAAGATTTTAATGTGCCTGGCTTAAACAGGACTGCATTAAAAGAGAGTAAAAAGTTACTGTGTTTTCATATGCTGGCTGACAGGGCTGTGATGTAATAATAGTTATAGCACAATTTGTAGGTGTTTTACAGGACTTGGTTTTTGATTAAAATGTCATGAAATGTCAAATACAAATATAAATGGAAATAGGGCTGAGAGTATGGTTGCAGGCTGGAATTCAAGTTGCAGTAGTCGGCTTGAGACTGCGCTGAGCGGAAAGAGCTCTTCGAAATGCTCGAGAAGTGACGGACAGGTTGTCAGAGCAGGTTGCTGGTGTTGCTGAGGTAACCGGTCAATGTTATAACCAGTCAGTGGATGTGCAGATTCTTTTGAGTGAAGGACAGCATGAAATATTCATACTGCTGAGATTGCACTTTTTTTTTCTTTTTTTTTTTACACCCATTTAAATGAGAAGCAGCCCATCACACACACACATCCTGCTCAAACACACTCACTGGCAGCTAATTAACGGAGCTGCAGTAGATGGCTGTGTGATTAATGGGAATAAGATTTAATGAGCACAAAACATTTCAAAGTAATTAAGATGAATAACTGTCAAAAAGCTATCTAACTGCTTTCTTATATTTTTTTTGTTGTGCATCAGTATTGAAAACACTGTCAAAAAAGTGTTAAAATACAGTTATGTATTACTTTAATTAAACCGAAGCCTGTGTAACCCACAAAAAGCAAATAATATACAGTCTAAGTAAGAAATGTAGAGCTGTTTAATATATATATATATATATATTCTGTTTAGGGAACATTATGGCATGAATGCTGTGAAGTTCCTGTTCAATGCGTTGTAATGTCAAAGTCAAAGTCGGATTTAATGTCAATTTCTTCACATGTTAAGGCATACAAAGGAATCGAGAAGTCTACTTTTTTTTATATATATATATATATGTAGGAAGTAGCAGCATAAGTTTCTGTATAGTTAAGTTGTGGTAGTGCAAAAAGGCAGTAATGGCAGCAAAAAAGTTCTGTAAGATGTATTTTTTTAACAGATACAGTGCAAAAAGAACAGTCATTTAATAGCAGCAATTTCAGTCTGTGGGGTGGGGGGGGGGGGCTTTCTGACAGCCTGGAGGATATGGCTGGAGGGAGTGAGGGGAGAGAGTTTAGGTTTCTGACAGCCTGGTGTATGAAAATGTTTCTAAGTCTTTCAGTGCGGCCACGGAGGCTCCTATACCTCCTTCCAGAGGGTAGGAGGGTGAACAGACTGTGAATGTGGGTGTAAAATGGCATCTGTGAAAGACACAACCTGCCTACAATCTGTATTTTAACTACCTGATTATGTGGACATTTATCTGATCTGACAAACAGTCTTAGCATCACTGAATATTAAATTATTTTTCATACTGAATAAATTACAGTGATGAAGCCAACATGTACTAAAATAAAGTGAACATAAATTAACAAATACCTGCATGTATGGTCAGTTTTTCTGGGCTCTTGTAATTTCTCTACTGATTTCAGTATGTTGCATGTTTCCAACTGATTCTGACTCCTAAAACATCAAATCATTGGTTTGAATATTAATGGGGTGATTTCTGGTTATATTTTGTCCTTGAGAGGACAGACCAACCAGTAAAAGCTTAATTAAATGTCTCTTAGAAGCGAGGCAGCTACTGAGGGGTATTCAGGATTACGGACAGAAGCTTGTAAAAACTGCTGTGGATCAGGTTTTTATGAAATGACCGAACCATAAGGTCATCAGAAAGTTTGTCTGTGATGATTCTACTTATATGGGCATCAGGAGGAGCATGAGGCGCCCTCCTGAACCTGTGAACCAATCAACCTGTCAATCACGACGTAGCCACGCCCTAATACATATCCTGCTTTATCGTCAAATATAAAATCAGGGAGGCCAACATTTCACAAATGAACATCATATTGCATTGAAGAAGGCTTTAAACTAGCGATTGAGACCATAAACACATTTTGAAAACGTTTACTGAGGTTAGAAATCAAGTGAGAAGTTGCTGAATTCTCCATTGACTTGTATAGAGACGGAAGTCCTTTTGACACCAAAACGGTCGCCCCCTGGTGGCCTTTTGATAGAATGCAGTTTTAAGTTACTTCCTCGTTGGCCTCATTTCAGAGGACCAGAACTCCCCGCCTGGCATTAACTTCACCTTTTCAATCATTCCATTAACCTGGCATGGGAAGGATATTTATGATTCTTGTTACCCGAATACAAAATGAACCACTGGAGAGAAAATGATTAACGTGTGAAATCTCTGGAATTAATGTTTGTCCTACAGTGGAAGATTGAGGTCATGAACGCTCCCTCTGTGTCTTTTCTCATCAACTCATCGCATACAGCACTGACTGTGTCTTCTTAAACGCTGACAAATCAGTCAACGGGTTTAATTAATGTATCTGATCTGAGACACTCGGACGGCTCGTTAAGATGGATTCTCCTGGTCGAAGGTCGATCGACCAGCCAACTGTGTTTATCCACAATCCTGGAGGAATGAAAAGCCAGGCCAGAACTGCAGTCATCTTCTCTAAAACCTGATCAAAACCCACAAGACCTTTGAGCTTAGAGGTCACACCAAGGTTCAGATTTATTGGTTCCCATAGTTTGTAATTACACTGCAGAGTAGCCAGAACCATTAATCATGAAATATTGAAAGAGCAGGAGCTGGAATTTTGACATTATTTTATGAAGACTTATACTTATATTAATTCAGTACTGTTTGATACTTTATACTTTATGATAAGTGCATAGTGTTCCCTGAGGATGAATTTATCATCAAACAGGGCATTGTGACCCCTCTTTGACTTCTGCGAGTCTCTCTAAGGAACTCCGTTTGTGATGTCATTACTGCAGGATGCTGATATAATGACCTCAATTGTAACAAACAAACCTTTTACTGTTCAAATTTAAGCTTAATTAATCTCATAAGAACCTGTTATGGAGTCCCCAGTCTGCGCTCCTAACAATTAAAATGGGAAGGATATTTGTGGAGGTGCATGCTAATAATGAGCAATTAAGATTGGGCTTGAAAGTCATTTGGTTTAAAATAAACATGGTAATTGTCAAATCTTCAGCCCTACTCTGACTCATATTTGGAGCTGTGTGAGTTTCAATAGTGGTTTAACAGGCACTTCTTCTCTGGGGGAATCCCAGCCATCAACTTATATGATGTTTCAATCCTCAGAAATCTGAAGTTGAATCTCTGGTGGACGTCTGTGAGAGGGACCCTTCAGGGCTTGAGGAAGACAGGGATCAACTGGAGTATTTTTACCTAGAATGCCTTTTTATAAGCTTTCATTATTTTCTTCATAGCGTGGAATACCAAACGATATACTATATCATATTTCAGTGCTGATACAAAACCAATTTGTTCTGCAATAGCTCTTACTTTGACAAAAGCCTATTCAAATAAATAAATAAGCCAATCTTCTCAAATTCATCAGCGTTTAATTTGAACACAAAGCACCTGTACAAGAACTCTGCCTGAGTGAAATACAGTGAAAAATGAAACAAGTTCATATTTGAATCAGGAAACCCCTAACCAAAGAACAAGTTAACAAGACTAAGAACTGTTTTCAATGCTTGGTGCTAGATAGACAGTGTTGTCAGTACCATAAAAGCATCAAAAATAGGAAGACCAACAATGTAGAAGGACTTCCACAATTTAAATTAACCCATCTGCAAAGATGTACTGCTTACTTTTAGAAATATTTTTAATCTTTTTTTTTTTTGATCTGCCTACCTCAAGGGCAAGTATATTTCATTTTCAGTCCTCTGTGCCCCTCAGGTCCTGATCCCTCACTCTTAGTCTCCTGTACTACTGGGTGCGGAGGAAAAATAAAAGGCAATGTCAAATGATTCATTCGTAGTACGCCATGATGTCCCTCTAGTGACCCATTTTTTCCTTCAAATTAACAGTTCCCTCTGTGTGTGAACATTTCGAGTAATACATTTCTGATTGCTGTGACAGCGCCCTGAAGAATTATATTTTAAAGTGAAAGAGGTTACTTTGAGATGCAGAGAAAGTTCTACTGGCTGGTGTTGTGAAGGACAGTCATAAGGGGAAGAAAATGAGTAAGAAATAAAAACAGAAATATCACCTTTTCTTCCAGTTCACTTCACTTCATACATCAGCAGACGGTTCCTTTCCAGTGGAGAAGTCATTTTAAATATTCCTCTTGCTTTTGAGATTAAATTCTGTCAAGTTTTACTTTTAAAAAATGTGCTTTGAGAAATTAAGCTGCTACTAAGCATCACAAAAAGTAACCAGACAGATTTGACCCTCGACTTCCTGCACCACGTCACCATCGCCGAAAACCTTCTCTTATCTTCAGACAGCAGCCGTGGTGACACATCCACCAATCAATAATCAGTTATCAGCAGACTACAAACTAGCTAATTTCCATTTATCACATCACAAACTTCACACATCCGCTACCCCAGGACACCAATTTCACCTGAGTAAGCAGCAAACATTCATTTAGATGTGACACTCTGCATGTGTCCAAATAACCATAACTATTAAATCAGAGGTTGATGGGCTGTGAGACATCAGACACTTTACCAAACAGTTTGAATGCACTCCTGTGGAGAAAAGATAGAAGCCATTTGAATAGTGGCTTTACAGTAAGTGTTGCTTCTCAGATATGATTAAACTCTCTGACAGGAGCAGCTGATCAACAGTAAAGATAATATATTCATGTTTATTTGAGACATCTTCCCAGTTTGTAGTTGGGCTTTGGCCTCTCAGACGTTCATATATAGAGCAGGACGATGAGTCATTACTTTGCATAAAGCAAGGACATTTGGTGCCTGGACTAAAGAACACTAATGAATCTTTTTCTCTACACCCCTTTTCTTTATCTTTCTTTTGCGGCTCTTTCCTTTCGCTTGGCTCAGCTTAAACCCTGTCCCCACGTCCTTACAGAGTCACTCAACTGGATAAAGTCATTTACCTGGATAAAGAGGAGCGAGAGAGGGGAATAGACAGAGAGAGGGAGGGCGGGTGTAGAGGAAGTCTTTGACAAATACTGTATTTGTGAGGAGAGTTTAGCAGAATGGAAAAAGAACAAAGAAATGGAGCAATGGACAAGTGAAGCACACAGAGAGGGCAGAGTTGACGCCTGGATCGACAAATGAAATCTCATTTTATTGACCAAAAACTGAACATTGTGTTGTTCATTTTTATCTATGTCCCATAAAAATAATTTAAAAAAGAAATGCTGATGGCTAAAAAGAAAAAAGTGAAGGAGGGGTGATGATGAAATATCAGTTATATACAGTAGTGTCCATTTAATTGCAAAACTGTTCAAGATATTATGTATTTCTTGACAATTAACTTGTTTTAAAGAGAGCAGGAAACATCAGAGAAGATTCTGGAAAGACTTGACACCAAACTGTTCAAGGAAGAGTTATGCTGATATGTGATCTTAGTCTCTTTGAGGCTTGTATTCCCAGGTTTTAAGACTCAAGAATGGCAGGACTCATGCTGAAATCAATCATTATAAGAGCATGTAAGTTGAGATGCCTTTAATTTGTTTTATTCTCTCTGTCTGTACAAGATGAACATTTTCAGCTAGATGTCTATATGCTTTTTCCCCCCATGATAATCCAATGTCACTCCAAAGTCACTCAGTCAATTAAAAGACCTTTTTTTCACCGCAGATATTTGGACTCTAACACAGGTGTTACTAATAACATTAACAATGGCTCTGCTTCCATTTAGACATCCCAGTAAGATACGTGCAAAAATGCGAGGGCCTTGAAACCTGCAATGCAACCATGATTCGTATTATAGGGGAAATGGTCTCGTGGGATTACACACACACACACACACACACACACACACACACACACACACACACACACACACACACACACACACATACAGATTATGCGGTTTTTTGCTCCCCCTCCACCCCCCATTTTTTCATGTTCTTGGTTTCAAAATAATTGATCGTTACGGAGACCTTTAGTTAAGACGGTTGATGAGCTACGGGCCATAGACAGATACTGACTTCACAGGTCGTTCGTCATTCTCCGTGGTTTATTAGTCACGCTGCTGAGGAGATTAACAGTGCCATGCCTTTCTGTTGTATCTCCCCGTGCAGACCTCTGCCAGCCTTCACCCTTTGGTGCTTTGGAAAGAAGCAGATGTGATAGTACCGACCTTTTCTGATGAATTCAGCGGGTGGTGACAATGTGACCTTTTACTGTAGTCCAGAGTTATGTACACTTTTCCAAAATTTCTTCAGGGAGCAGTAGGACTCACTCACACCTACTTCTTGCATTTGTGTTAAAAAAAAATTAGAATAAATTCAAAATAAGGAAACATGTTCACTGTTTCTTTGTAACTCCCTGCTGCATGAAGTTAACATTTCCAGACAGTGATGATAAAATGCACTGATGTAAAGAACACTGCTCACTCATCATTTTTATTTGACTTTTTTTATTAATATTTTGGTTGTTTTCTGTGCCTACAATAATCACATGCATGGTTAGATTCTGTCTCTTCCTCTCCTGCCTTTCACGGATTAACTGACCTGGTGTGTGTCAAATGGGACGTGTGTGGATTTGCTTGCCAGTACAGGGTGGATCACTTCTCCCATGTGGCTCATGATGAAATATGACAGTTTACTTCAGCATCCCCTGCTTACATGAACATGGCACTCCAACCAACATGTCAGCTTCTTACTTCCCCCCCCCCCCCCCCCCCCCCCCACGCCTCCCTCACTACCACTGCTCACTCTCAGTATGAAGTCCCTCAGTAATAGAAATACTCTGCAGGGAGAACTGAATGTCGACTATTAAACAGTTTGAAAGGGCTGCAGTTTTCATTAATTACATTGGTTTATTCCAGCTTTTTGAAATCGGACATTACATACTTTTACAGTATACTTGTCACTTGATTAATAAACTAATAAAGTAATACTAAGTTAGTCTGACAAGCTGATGTAGACTGTGTCCACATGATGCGTGAAAAGCATTCCTCCTTTGAGGGGGTATACATTTACAATATATACAATACTGCTAAGAAGATGCAGTATTCACCTGGCAAGATGAACACTTATTAGTCTTTTACAGTCATTTAACTGGCTTGTGTGCATATCCCAGTGTGAGAGGAATACACTTCAGTTTGTGAAAATGATAAAACTGTTTTTAAAATCAGATGCTGATATGAGAGGACACTGCCTCTATCTTCTCCAGTTCACCATCCTCCCCCGTCCTCTCACTAACTACACAGCACTGGCCTCATGTTTCAGGGGCTTAAACAGCCACGTTAGCCAGTCTCGGGTCTGAGTCCTGCTCGTAGCGGTAGTGGTAGACCTCCATTTGGTCTCGACACGCCTCTCTGATGTTGTTGAGCCACCGTTTGATGCCTCCTCGGTTTAGATATAGCACCATGAGGAACACCACCCCAATCAAAGCCAGCACTATACCAAGGAACACATAGGAAACCGCTTCAAGGTTCTCGTTCATACAATCCACGTCCTCTCCTCTGAGTTTATCCAGAAGAATCCCTCTCTTGGCCTCCGGCTCACTGCACAGGAGACGCCCTGCATCCGGACACTGGGATGAGTTTTTCAACCAGTAGTAAAACGCCACCAGTTCACAGTTGCACCAAAATGGGTTTAAAGACAAGTAGACTCGTAAGCGCCTTTGCTGGTACAAGTTGGTTACATTTTCCCCTGTGATGCTCTCTATTGAGTTATTTATCAGCACTAACGCGTGGAGATTAAAGATATCTAATCTCGTCAGGGGGATTGACTTCAAATTGTTTCCCGCCAACTCCAGTCTGTGAAGGTTGCTCAAACTTTGTGTGTGGAGCGCATTTGAAAGCTGCACCGTGGCCTCAGGCAAAATAGAGTGATTCAGGTAAAGAGAGCGCAGGTCTGGTAACCCGTGGAAAGCCCTGGCTGAGATAGACTCCAATCGATTGTGGCTCAGATCCAGCAAATGCAAACGGGGGAGTCCCAGGAAGGCGTACGGTTCAATAACCTGTATCCCGTTATAAGACAGCGAGAGAGTCGTCATTTCCAACTCCGTGTCGTTGCTCATGAACGCACCTCGCTGTAAAGTTGAGATGTTTCTCCCCCAGAGTATCAAGGTGGACGTCCACTCCGGTATGTCTCCCGGTACTTCAGTATCCTCCCCATCACGGCAGGTTACCGTCCCCGAGTCTCTGGCACAAATGCAGGACGACGGGCAAGCATCATCCGTCCTGACACGCGAAAACAACAAACACACCACCGCTGCGTAATACAAACACCACTTATTCCAAATAGCAAAAAGACACTTTGAATTGTCGGCACTGTAAAATATCCACATCTTCTCCCTTATTTCAGCCTCAGAGCAGGTGTGTGCCGACGCGTCTCGCAAAGAAAGGTGATCTACTGCAATCCTTTAAGGCATGTAAAGTCGAAATCAGTTCGGCATCGGATACTACTTTGAACCATCAGAGTAGAGAAAATACTTTATCCACTGTCATGTTGGTGCTCCGCGTCTCTGTTTGGAGAAAGGAGGAGTTTTCTTTGGGATATTTACGCATCGGAACGGTGGACAAAAGCTGAGTGTGGCTGCGTGGAAAACTGCTGATCCGCGCTCCCTTGGTGGTATTTTTGACGCCTGTCACTGAGAGAGAGAGAGGGAGAGAGAGCGCGCGCGCGAGAGAGAGAGAGAGAGAGAAAGAGAGAGAGAGAGAGAGAGAGAGAGAGAGAGAGAGAGAGAGAGAGAGAGAGAGAGAGAGAGAGATGCACGCTGCAATAAGAAGAACTCCTCCTAATGTATAGTTGGTTATAGTTTATCAAATATTGATACATGAAAGTTCGTCGTAAAATATTTTTTTACTATTCTCGTGATTTTGGGTTCCCTGAATAAATCGTCTCTTGAGTTATCGTGGCGTCACTGGGCCTTTTGAAAAACCCCAAATACCAGTGACTAATAAACGATGCGTTTCTCAGCAGTAACAATTGTTCACTGTTGTGTGAAATGTAAATTGCAAAACCCTGTCCCTCCCAGTTTGAACTACAAAGGCGCATCATGTAATAGGTGGTTGTGGGATAATTTAACTCCCTGAGAGTCGCTCGTATCATTTTCAAATCATGTTTCCATCATTACAGCTTGAATTCATTGTATCTCTTGTTTGCTGCAAATCAGTTGATGTAATTACTTGTGGGTATAGTGGAACCAGGAACTGTGAAATCAGGGTCAGTACTTTTCCGATTGATCCCCTCTGTACAGAAAGACAACTCGCTTTGGGAAAGTTGGTCACGCTCTTCACGTCGACAATATGGAGTTGGGCAACAAATCAATAAGCTTGGATAAATAAAGCTGCTTCTAACTTGGAGATTTGCATTGGCGTTCAGAGCTGCGCCGCTGTGGGACTATAGTCTGCCTCTTTGTCTCCGTTCATTACTCTCAGAAACAAGGAGATGCCACAATGGCGTTTTAAATGTACAGTAAGGTTGGAAGTAACGAGGGTGAATTATACTCTAATTAAGCAATAAGCTGTGACAATATTTGGATTACTCTTTCATCTGTCAACATAATTCTTGAATAAAAACAAAGTGGCAACAACACCTTAAATAAACCAGAACAAAGGTGCCCGAGGTTCAGCACCATGGACAGCTCCGTTAGCTGCAGCGCTAACTACGTTTCCTCTGTAGATAGATAGATAGATAGATAGATAGATAGATAGATAGATAGATAGATAGATAGATAGATAGATAGATAGATAGATAGATAGATAGATAGATAGATAGATAGATAGATAGATAGATAGATAGAAACTTTATTGATCCCCTTGGGGAAATTTAGGGTCCAGCAACTTAATACACAGAGACATCAAAGAACAATATACTAAAACATTAAATACAAAATACAAAATACTAAATAAGAAGAAAAACTAAATACTAAATACTAAAATAAGAACAACAAGGTCTGAGGATGAGGCTGTGTGATAAAGTGCAGAAATTAAATAAAATATAAGTAAAAATAAAAATAAAAAAATAAAAAATAGTGCAATATACAATTTAAAGTGAATTTAGTGAATTTACTTTTTACAATTTAAATTTACAATTTAAAGTGAATTTAGTGAATTTAGTCCAGGCTGTGGCTGTGAGGGTCCTTTTATTGCCAGGTTGTGAAGTTGTACGGCCCTGGGGACAAATGAGTTACTCAGTCTGTCAGTTTTGCATGACAGTGAGCGTAGTCTCCAGCTGATTATGCTCTTCTGCTGGATGATGGTGTTGTGAAGTGGATGACCTTCATTGTCCATGATGGTGAGCAGTTTGTTCAGGGTCCCTTTGTCTGTAACTGAAGTGAAGCTCTCCAGTTCTGCCCCCACAACAGAGCCAGCTTTCTTTACCAGTCTATCCAGTCGCCCGGCATCCCTCTTCTTAGTGCTTCCTCCCCAGCACACCACCGCATAGTTAGCTATGAAGAAACATTTGTTCTGAGTCCTTAAAGAAAGATGAAGGAAGAAAGGAAAGAAGTAGAAATGAAAGGATGTAAGAGCAGTTTTTTTTGTCCAACAACAAACAGACCATGAGCTGGGGTGGAAAAAAGAAAAGAAAAGAAAAAAGGGGTCAAAGAAAAGTCAGAGATAACAAAAGGTTCAGCACCACGGACAGTTCCAAAAAAGCAGCGCAGTGCAATTAGTGAGAAAGAAAGAAAGAAAGAGAATTTTATTCCACTAATGGCTCTCCTTATTCCTTAAAGACAGACGGAGAAACTTACCGCCATGTCACAACAGGAAATAGTTGAAGAAAAGAATGAAAGATAAAATAAATCAGTATTTATTCCTTACTTTCATGTGTAGTAACATGCAGCCCCTTTTAAATATGAATTGCATATAAACAATGCATATCAATCCATAATGAAAATGTCCATGTTTAAATCAACATTAGGGGTTTGCTTAATTGAAGCAGCTGCAGAGTAACAGTAAACTGTAGTCACTGATCATCCTTACTGACACGTAGTCGCAATGAGCACAACAATGGTGTGTGTGTGTGTGTGTGTGTGTGTGTGTGTGTGTGTGTGTGTGTGTGTGTGTGTGTGTGTGTATGTGTGTGTTTACTGAGTGGGTGAGAGAACACACCTAGACAAAGAGAGCAGACCATGGTGTCTATCCTGATAAAGCGAACATAACACACCTGAAAAGCAAAAGTTTTATCTACAGTCTACCGTGTATTGAGGTTCCAACCATGTCAGTTTTCTACAGGCTCAGGAGGAAGATTTTGAATTATTAATTTAACAGCATCCAGGTATAAACCTAATTACTGTGTTTATGGAAATTTTACATTACTAACGTTTAAACAATTCTTGCTATATTGAGCCTAAATGCTAGTCTCACACAGCCAGCAATGCTACTTACTTCAAAGTGTTCAGACACTCAAACATAACACCAATATGGCATGTGATACAACAGTCATTAATGCACTCAAATAACAGCCACACTCCTCTAAGAAAGCTTTCTGGAAACTGCTGCAGCGATTCGCTAATTCACGATTAGCCACAAGTGCATAAGTGAGGTCAGCCAGAGATGACTGGTGATAATACTTGGCTCACAGCAGAATTTCAGTTCATCCCAAAGGTGTTGGATGGGGTGGAGGTCAGAGCTTCATGCAGGACAGTAAAGTTCCTGACTGGAGAGGGTCTTCACCAAATTGTTGAGAGACATTTAGACATTTTTCAATTTTATTTTTGCTACTCTAATTATTTATTACAGGGACCAAGGCAGTGGAGCACATGTAGCTGATTGCATTTCACTGCCATGCTCAAGAGCACTCCATCTGGAGTGTATGGACAGAAACTGCTGTGGTGTGGATGTGATTATGGACAGTGTGAGAAGGAGACAAAGATATAGAGAGTGATGGAGAACCGGCGTGCTGCTGGTGTTCCTGATAAGCGCAAAGGGCCATGTTAACGTCAGGTTGTTTTTGCCTATTAAGGCATATGAAATAGTATTTCTTCCTCCAAACACACAAGGACATCTGCTCAGTCCTCCTCCTCTCAGAACCCCTGCGCCTGCTCCACGGCTGTCCACTCTATCTGTCGCTGCAGAGAGCTGATTTAGTGGCGGCTACTATTCACGGGCTGTTGGAGGGATATTGTTATGGTGCCCTACTCGTGGCCTTCAACTTGACACTGAACCTCGTAATTGATTTACCCAAGGCTGCCCATCCCTATCTCTTCACTACAGTTTGTGTGTGTGATTGCGTGTACACTTGTGGGTGAGTGACCAGTTGCCAATAACCTTGGCAGTGGAGTTTTCCTCCTATCCTCAGGTGTGTCGTTATTTCTGACAGCTCTAGTGCACATGCTAAATTAGCAGAGGCTTACTGCATTTGTGTGTGTGTGTGTGTGTGTGTGTGTGTGTGTGTGTGTGTGTACTGTTCAGTATGTATGAATGATTTGATTTGTGCTGTATGCATAATTATATATTTTCTGCAACTACTGGGTGCAATGCTCCTATGTTCCACTGTCAGATTTTTGGGTGAATCCCCTCCTTCATCCTTTCTGCGTCATTCGTCATTCATTAACCTTGTTTTAACAGCCAACCTGGTCTTTTCCATCATCCTCCCTGCAGTTGGCGCATCACTGACACATGCAGTCATAAATAAATAGAACCCCTAAAAAAAAAAGACATAAGCACACATACACCATGTAAACACCATAGAGAAAAAGATCCTGCAAAGCCTAAGGGAATCACAATGCACAAAATATTTGGTGGGTGTAAGCTTACATCTCCAAACATGACTCAACACAATGTCTGAGTACATCAAAGGCATTACCTGCACCATCATTATCTCTCTGGCACTATTTCACACAGAAACACTGTGAAAAGATGCAACACAGAGAAATTACGCAGAACCTTTATTGATAGGGCTCACATTTACGTATGTTGACAAAGGGATTTGGAGTACACATTTACATTTTTGTAATTTTCTCCTACAGTAGCTGGAGCTGTTTAAAATGAGCATTGCTAGAATGGGAAAATGAGATGCACTCTGTTTATGGGTAAAAGGGGGAATAGACACTTTATCCATGACCAGCTGTGTTTATAGTGGGACATTTGGGTTGTGACATTGTCAGAGGTGTTCAAATCATGCTCAGAGCTGTACCCTGATGTGTTTTTCTGTGTCATTGAATTATAGTGTAAGGCATAAACAATAGTTTGTCCTTTTATGTCCTTTTCCCAACTTTGCCTATATCCATGCTGCGCTCAGAAAGCCGTTCCAAGACCATGACCTCTATATCATAGACTGGTCTCGTTACTTTGTCAAACTGCTTTTTCTTCTTGCCGTAAGTTGCCGTATATTACATATTCACTGGATACTGCCCTCCTTCTTGCCTTTGACAGATTAGCGGTGTTCACTTAAGTTTTGCATGAAAAGAACTTAAAGCTGAGGGGTGACCTTAATAAAAGTCACAAAATTATCATCTTCTATGTAGAGGCTGTGAGACCTAGGGACTAAAAAGGTCTGTTAGCTATAAAAAATAACTCAAAGAGCTTTGTATGTATTGCAAACACACATAAACTTATACTGCTGCTGTCCGTTAGATGAGTGCTAAGGGACGTACTGCACACCAGCGTGCTCATGGGTAACTACAGCTCCATCAAAAATCTTCCTCTTTTTACTTGGTGTGTGTGTGTGTGTGTGCTTGTGTGTGTGTGTGTGTGTGTGTGTGTGTGTGTGTGTGTGTGTGTGTGTGTGTGTGTGTTTGTGTGTGTGTGTAACAACAGTTCCATCAAAAATCTTCCTCCATCTCCCTCTTTTTACTTGGTGTGTGTGTGTGTGTGTGTGTTTGTGCTTGTGTGTGTGCTTGTGTGTGTGCTTGTGTGTGTGTGTGTGTGTGTGTGTGTGTGTGTGTGTGTGTGTATGTGTATGTGTGTGTGCGTGTGTGTGTGTGTAACAACAGTTCCATCAAAAATCTTCCTCTTTTTACTTGGTGTGTGTGTGTGTGTGTGTGTGTGTGTGTGTGTGTGTGTGTGTGTGTGTGTGTGTGTGTGTGTGTGTGTGTGTGTGTGTGTGTGTGTGTGTGTGTGAGTGTGTATGTGTGTGTGTATGTGTAACAACAGTTCCATCAAAAATCTTCCTCCATTTCCCTCTTTTTACTTGGTGTGTGTGTACTATCAAACACACACACACACACACACACACACACACACACACACACACACACACACACACACACACACACACACACACACACACACACACACACACACACACACACACACACACACACACACACACACTTCAGAGAGGAGTGTAGGTGCAATGTTCTTGTAGGAAGGTGTAGATCACGGTTCATCTATCCTCCCTCCAGACAAATGTAGTAACACATCACACACCTTGCTCTCCTCTCCCTCTCCTACTTGTCTGGTCCACTTGTCTCTCAATCTGTCCATTTGTCTATCCATAGATCTGCTCCTTAAACAGTACTCCACCACCAGATTAATTATATATTTATTTATTTATTTATGGTTTATTTGATAGGGACAGATACAGTGTACATAGACAAACTGAAAACAGCTATCTGACACAAGTATCAGTAGTAGTGTGTTTATGGCAGATGCTAATTTGCAACACCAGTACCTTCTAGGGCTTTTGTGGAAATAAGAGATAGAAACAGTGAGGTAAGGAATAAACGATGAGTAGGTTAGGGAGGGAGAGGAAGTAGTGAAGAAGTGCAGCGGTTGGATCAGTCCAGTCAGATCCCTATGGGGGATGAGGGTGTAAATGGATCTTGAGGAGCTGGTGTCACCTGTCCCAGGACCATTAATTAGTAATTTAGAGTTGTAATGGAGTGAGCTGTGGCCAGACAGACACAACCTGCCAAACAAAGACAAGTCGCTCAGTCAGAGGAGTTAGCTGCTGATCACTTTGTGTGTCCTGTGTAGAAAACAATAGATGTCAAAACAGATTACAGACACATACTATGATGACACAGATTCGGATGCAAACATATTCACCTCTGGATTGTTGTCTATTGGATCCTGAGACACACAATGGATCATATTTAGGATAAAGAATATTCCAAGCAAGGAGCAAAAAAACCCAATATAGACAAGATACTAAAAGAATATCAGCAGCAATTGAAATTAATTTAGATTGACATATGGAAAAAATAGGATAAAACTTAATAGAATACAATATTAAAAATAAACCTGCTATCTGATGAGGTCATAACTATGTCCAGGTAAATCATTTTCTTTATATATTTTATTATGTAACATTTTAATAATGTAATGCAATATCATGAAATATTCCATTAACCATCTTACTTCCTGCATATAATGAAAAGTTAATATTCCATCTCAGGTTTTCAGATGAAGGATGTCTTTGAACCTTTAAATCAGTGATGTACAATTTCATCATTATAGTTTTTTATCGGGGATTATGTGCTTTCATGTGATGCATCACATTTCCTAATTACACAGTCTTCAAACTCTAAAGATTTAGAGTCTGAAAGCAATATGATCCGGAAATCAATAGTTGAGTCAAGTGCTTAAGATCACATTCACACGGTTTCCTCTGTAAATAAATACAAAGCCCTTCACATTCATTACGTATGCAAGTAATTTAGTATCATTAGTGACAAGTTAATTGATTCAATTCCAAAAGATCATGGGTTCGTTGTTTTCCTCAACACCTTTTTTAATGTTGGAGATCTTTAAAGGCCGTGTAAAAATTAAATAAAATTTAATTTAATTAAATAGGTCATAAATGTATTTCTAAAAAAGGTGTAAAAAGCATTTCAACCATTTAGATTTGAATTGTGGAGCTAGGCTTCACAAACTGTGTTTCAAGATTTCTGTGTCTGGATTTAATGGGCGGGTCTGAAAATCTCCGCCGGGTTACGTAACCCGGCGATTACGTAACCGGTGACCGATAGCACGGTTACACACCAGAGCATAAACCCGCCCCTGCTGCTGTAGAGGTATAAATACATTCAGCGCACACTACTACTACAGTCTACAGTTAGCCAGTTAGCTGAGTTAGCCACCGAGCTAGCCGCCGAGTTGTCAGCTGAGTTAGCCGCCGAGCTAGCAGCTGAGTTAGCAGCAGAAAGCTCTCAGGCCTAGCGTCCATGTTTCTGGTAGAGGTGGTGACTTTGATTGACAGGTGACACTTGGTAGGGGGCGGGGTTTCAGCGGACTCGACGGCCACTCCCACAGCGTTTGGGAGCAGAGAAAAAGGCAGACTTTTACACAACTTTGAAGCCTAATTTCATATATTTGGCGATTTTTTTAATCATTCAAATTTTGCAGGGTGGTTAACAACACATTTATCTGTGATATGTCAAACTCAGAACACATATTTATTCTTACTTTACACAGACTTTAAGTTAAAGAATACTGATTTTGTTATATAATGTGGATATTTGATCTGCGTAGACAATATTTAGATTGAACTACACAGTTTATAAGAGCGTTCCACGATTCTTTTTAGTGTACTGTCTTTAAAGGTTATCATGACAATGGCTAGGTCAACAGGGTTTTTGTAGTTCCTCTGCTACCCATTTAACTGCTACTTTATTCATCCTGTTTACAATCAGCGGCGATAGGAGGTGATGACACATAGAAACAGATATTCATGACTTCTTTTGTATAATCTTCATCCCCATTCCCAAAAAGTGTTTAAACATTTAGTATTACACAAAATGACTCCTCCAGTTGAGTGTTGGATTAGTTTACATCTCTTCTCAGTTCATGATGAACATGAAGTTTATAACGATCATGTAACAAACAAATGATAAGGATACTTGACTCAATGTCTCTATTTAGATTGAATTACAAAACGGTTGATATCTGATGTTCAGGTGACCGCTATTTGTCCTTCTGGCTGTCATTAAGCAATGATACCGAGGCCCTCGTGGCAGTTGAAACGTTCATGCTGAAGGGTGAAGTGTATCAATGACACCTTGGAAAGTGAACCAGTTGCTCAAGTCAGGGCAACACACTGGCCTGCCGCCAGTCCTGTTACGAGGGGTTAATCAGCCCCAGTGGGAGGTGATCCTGTTTCCGTTCCACAATATAGATAAAATGTTTTGGAAAAAGGGCATTTGCTTCCGTTTGTCTTTTAGATAATTGCTATATGAAAACTGTCTTGATTGTTTCCTTTCTCAATCTAGCTCAATAATATGTTCCCATTATATTTAGACCCAGTAGTACAATGCTGATACTAAACTTACAACCACAAGGTGTCATTAATAAGTCTGTCTACTTTTTAATCTATGTTAAAGGAAAGGTTCAGGTCTGTCTTAAAACATTAATCAGGTCCCCAGTGAACATTGAGATCCTGACCCTGTTTATACTGCGCTTTTTTGATACACAATATAAGTGAAAGAGGACAAAATCCATATTTCTTGTTGTGAACAAAAATGTATTTTAAAGGTTCCATGTTTTACACTTTTCCAGTGTTTTATTTGAAGTCTCAATATCCATAAGGTGATATTTTTGTTGTTTTTAGTGCCAAAAACAATATAGTTTAATCTCCTTTCTTAAGCTTCTTTCCAGAGCTCTAATGAGTGATGTATGCCCAGACCAACCACAGGTAATGGATTGTGGCTTAGCCTGTAGCTACTGGAGGTAAAATCAGGGCTCTGGGTACAACTCGCCGATAAATGGCCACCACTGAGGATATCCAACCTTTGAAAGGCTTTGCAATGACAAATTTGCTTCCTGACATCCAACAATTGCACATTGTTTTCTCTGCTGTCTGTCTCTCTGCGGTTAAACAAAGAGCAGAGGCAAGGAGAGAAGCTAATGTGTCAACATAAATGACAGCGAAACGCAGTAGAGACTCTCACACAGAGTGTATGATTGATACATCACAACCTTACAGAAATCCAAATGGGAGCAGTAAAGGAGCAGTTTCTGAATACAGGCTGTGTGCTTTTCTCTGTGGACTGGGTGTTTTGATACTATCACAGTATTTATATACCACCTAGACCTGCTTTATAATCAAAAAAGAAATGGAAATCTCCCTTTGTACAATATAGGCCTTTCAAAGTTAAAGGTAGGGTTGGTAATGTTGGAAAGCTAGCAAGAGAGCTAGCAAGTCATGCCTCCTCTAAGTTCCACCCCGCTGCTCCCCCTCCCGTCAGTGAGTCCGTCCAAGCCACGCCCCCACAAACCGGCAACAGCGACAGGTGAAGACTGTGCATGCGCGAAGTAGGCAGGGAGAGAGGGGGGGCGGATGCAGAACTAGACATGAAGGCACCTGATTGGTTTTTGCTTTTCGGTGTGAAGAGCATGGATTGGTCGGAGTTTTATCAGTCCTGTGGCGGCCACAGAGGTCTGATTTTTTCCGTTCCTTTTTCTAAAGACATAATGTATTGATACCTCTGATAATAGAAGGACCATTTCACCCAGTATAACAAAAAGTGCTTCTGAACAGGATTACCAACCCTACCTTTAACTCAAGATAATGTGAGGCTTTAGGTGTGCTTTAGGAATAAAGTGGATAACTTTCACAGTTAAGAAAGGTCAAGTGCATGTGTGCATGCTGATTGTGGCCGAGCCATCTTGACACCACTCTCTCAACATCTTCCAATAAACCTCTGTGCTGTCAGGCTGTCCTGAAGGGCAAAGTAAGAGAAGAAATTTATATTTGGCAGAGCGATGCAATCATAGACGTACCACCCTCCATCCATCAGTAGCCGGACTACTCATCACTTCTACTCACAGACAGGCTGAACTTTGCAGGACAAACCGCTGCAGTTCTGCTCTGCACCGCGGAGAGCACGACACTGCAGAGATGGACGACCAGCGGCCAGAGTCCAGAGCTCCCACCTCTCATTTATTCAATAATGTCTGTGTAGCTGCTGGGAGATGTGCCACTTGAGACCTCCAGGACTGTTGAAAGATGGCCATTAGTTAGTCAACTTACGAAGCTCTTTAAGTGTCATACCATCTTTGTAGAAATGATTGTCACACTGAGGACAGATGCAATTGACTTTTGGGCAAAAAATCAAGCAATCACATTACAGTACATGTGTTTGTAAGATCTGGTGTTGACGTGCGCAGTATATAGACTCTATCCATACAGACTCTCTATCCATCTTCAAATCCCGTCTAAAAACCCACCTCTTCAAACTTTCATACTCACTTTAATTTGTCATCCACCCTGCAGTTTTCTGATTTTATTTGTTTTTATTGCACTTACATGTGTCCCTTTCTGCTCTTTTAATCGTTGTTTATGTGTATTGTAAGGCGAACTTGAGTGCCCTGAAAGGCGCCTTAAATAAAATGTATTATTATTATTGTTATTATTATTATTATATAATGAGAGAGATGGTAGGGGGAACACTTATCAACAGCAGGACCAGCAGGCATCATCTCAACTGAAGTTTCCTTGAACAAGGCACCAAATCTCTACCTGTTCTCCAGCTGGCCCTGTGCTCCTCTTGAGAGGGGAGAAAGTGAAAAAGAAAATTTCCCTAAGGAGAGTAATAAAGGATCACATTACATTACAGGGAGGGATAACTGATGAATGAGAAGCGTGAGCAGTCATAGGGGCAAATGTCCTCATCATCCATCTACGTTTCATCATGCTGCTGAAAATACTCCAATACCATTACAGCTGAGAACAGAGGGGGACATTAGCAAAGAAAAGGAGGCGTGGATAGATGGACAAAGAGGAGGAGGAGGAGATTATCTTACATTTATTATAGAGGAGCAAATTAAAAAGGGGAGGTCATTATTTTTATCTGGAGAGTAGAGAGCGAGTGACACAGATCTATTCTTAGCTTTTACCCTTACACTGTACACATTTTTTTTTAATTTTACCCGAAGTGCTCTGTATTATTTTACAGACTTTTCCCTTTTTTCCATAGAGCAATGAAATGCCTGTGAATTTACATTTAATTGCAGCAATTTAAAGGCCTACCCTTAACATTACAGATAATGAACTATAATTTTAGATTACATTAATGATATACTTTTTAATGGCAATTTGTTCAAATATAATTGTACCTGTGGGGACATGGCAAATGTGCATATCATGTATTTTGACAACAATAATATACTAATAATCTAAAAACTGTATTTTTAAATGTTATTACATGTAATTCTGTGTAGTTAATTATTGTAATTTGATGGTATCGATCTGGAAACTTTGCTGCCAGACTTTTTATGATTTCTTTTATTACAGTTTTTTTTCTTTACAGTGTATGATTGGTCTACAAGATGGATAAACAGTTTTATGTGAGCCTGTTTTAGAACAATTTCAGCTTCATACAGTATAATGCGCCCAAAGGAGAGAAATATCTTCTTATATTATCAGTTTGTCAGATGAAATAGACTTTTATCGCAAAATAGTTGAAAGAAATAGTTGCAGACCTTTCATTCCTCAGTTAACATATTTAGTAGTACCTCAGGCAGCAGAAGGCTATGCTGACGCCACAGAATATAAACGAAGTAAATAAATACATTTCCAGAAGGGTGACTTTCTCCTCGATATTTCTTATTCACTTTTTTAAGGTTGGAAGTGTGTCACCTGGGTTATTGTTCCCTGGAGCGGGATGAATAATGCCAGCAATATCCCGCTTTCATATCTGAGAACATCAAAACAAGAAAGCAGACACTATTTAGAGGACAGGATGAAGCATTGCTCTGTGGAGTTCGTCAACAGCAACTCTTCTCACTGTGGAAGTTAATGTGATAAGACTGACACTAAAATGATGCTAAATAAAACACTCATGTATATACAAGCCTCGTTGAAGGTTTAAATGACAAGAAAAGGGTCAAACTTTACTTCCCAAACTCAAACACAAATATAAAAAGAAAAGCTGGATTCATCAAACCCTAGCCGTGTATGGTTTGAGCTGCTTAGTCATAGGTGTGTGACTGTGTCCCAGCAAGGTGAACAGACTGTTTTAGGTGAGTGATTGCCTGTGGGTCTGCCAGCCCAGCTGACCCTCACCTTGTCCGGTGGTGTACACACCTCTCATGCACATGTGCCAAATTTAGTAAGGCTCAGTCTGCAGCTGAACTTGCACCAGCTCTCAAACACATAGGTCGTGATTCTCATTCACACAAGCCTCTCCTTCCAATAATGATTTGGATGTTGAAACTACACCCTGCAAGTACGAGCAAAAACTAATGAATGTTGCTATTTTTTGCTCCAACAGAAATTGAGAACAAATTGTCATCTGTTTTAAAATGCGTCATTGTATTTCACGTTCAGTCTTGAGTGACTATGATTTACTGTCAGCCATTTCCATAATAGTTGGTAATAACCTTGCCTGTGTAAGAGAGTGATGGGGATTTTATTTTTACATGAGCACCCGCCACATTACCATCGTCTGCATCATGGATCAGATGTCCTCGGCTGTGGGGAGAGGGGCTGAAAGATAGAGCATCGGAGGAGACTGACTGAAGGAACAAATCCACTTAGAGGCAAGATGCAGACACCGGAGAGCTAGAGGGGGGTCCAAGCTTTCAGAGTGTGGAGAGAAGGGTTTGTGTTCTGTAAGCAGGAAGAGGGATATTTGCTCTAGAAAAAAAAGTGAGACCCTCCAAAGGGGTCAGCATGGAGGAATTCAAGGTACAGGTTGATGGATGAGTGGTGAAAGACAGAGCGGAGGGGTTGTTACTGTGAAAGTAAGAAAATGAAAAGATATTATGATCACAAACCAAAAAACTATACCACCAACTCAAAGCTATTAAAGCTGTCAAAATATTAGAAAGGGCATAAAGGTTCAGCATGACTGCATCGCTTGCCTTGTAGTTTCAGTTGTGGGTTGTCTTATTGCTTTGAACTTGACCTTTGTTTTCCTTGAACAAATGGTTTTGATGTGAAATGATTTTAAGTATTAGGCATTAGTTCATATTGGTCTGAAAAACTGACATTTATGCCCGCAGAACTAAACTCCAAAGCAAAAAAAAAAAAAAACAAACTCAAAGAAAGTCAAGTCAAGCTAACATTTGGTATTTAGCATTAAACACATAATAGAGCTGAAGCTGCAGGATTTCTTGTATGTAGTAATAAACCAAAGTATTAAGCCAATTAAACATTTGACCCGATGATGGCACTAGATTTAAGGTAAACAGATCACAAAGGTTCTTGCAGTTCATCTAATAGTCATTTAGGTATATCAGTCTGGACCAAAGGGATGGATAGACTACCTGACTGACATTACAATCCATAGAGATGCCTCTAGCATGGCTAAAAAGCTATTGAACTACCCTGGGAAATGTGGAAACTGGCCTTTCTGGAGCCACATTACAGACTAAATGTCAGGATATCGTGGCCTCTGCTGCATCAGTTGCTTTCTTCTTTTAAACCCTTTAAACTGTGTGTTGGGATACATGACTGTGATTTGCACATAGAGTTTCTTTACATCTCAAATATTTAGCTTTAAAAAAAAGGTTTTATTGATTCAAGTTGGTGCTTGGTTTGTTATCATCCATTTTGTTGCTTTTCTTTTTTTTTTTTTTTTTTACATATTTTGCTTCATTTCTGTGTAGAAAAAAGTTTGTTTTCCAAATTGTGATAGAGACCGCTGGTAATTTTACTATTATTACTGCTGGTCTTAGCAAGTGTTACAATGTACCAGGTGAGTATACAGTACTTGTTTTTTCTTTCGTTCTAGCCACACCTTCTGCCTCAGAGGTCAGAGTTCATTGTTATGGTTACAGCTGTGTGTATAATTCATGCAAGGGTGGTTGTAATGTTGATGACCAGCAGCTTACAGGAGAAGAGTTGAGTCAGGCCAACTCAGCTGTTAGTATCTTTGTCGGTCTGTATTACAGATATTGACGCAGGCCGTGTTACAGAAGACACACGAGACAGCTTTTTGTTTGTGGTCTGGCCAATTTTGATTGCATTATGTATAACGAGATATCTGATAAGCCCAAGATCACAGCCGCTAGAAATCGCCTCAAATGGCACTGGACAGTAAAACAAAGAAATAGAAACCTGTGATCTGATACAGCAGCAACAGGAAGATGTCTGCAGACGTATTCATGGCTGAATCTCAAGCTTACCTCCCCCCAGTTTTTCATCTCTCCGTCCTGTTAACTGTAGCCTTCTGTTTTTCTAGTGCTATTCCCTCTGAATCTGAGTTCACATTTTCAACAACAGGGACTCCTGGTTGGTATACGTAGAAGCAGCGTAGCTTACAAAAAGGAAGAACAAGCAAGCAAACAAACAGAAACAACTCAGAGCATAAGCAACATGTGTGATATTGGATATTGAACTGCAGAATTAGCCTGAGATGACGTGTGGAGTGTAACACTTGTAACCCGAACTGATACACCTTTGTGGTAAAAAAAAAAACCCTCCCAGAAGTTTGAAAATGCGGGCAGTCTTTCATTAGAGTGTTGAGAGGGGGATATTACACAATTGTCATGTTCAAATGCATCTCTTGGATTACGTTTAGCGATGTTAAGCTGCATTAATGAACATCTCTTGTGTGCTGTAACACTACGTCTATGTAAGCAATGTTATCTCTGCAGATCTCTGCAGATTTTAAGCTGCATCAGTGAGTCTCCCAATGTAAGAGGACTTTACTTGACATCTTGTTTATTATGCAGTAGATCATTAGAAGACATGATAGGTAGGGTTTGTGATTCTTTATGGTGAAGAGTAGCTACAGTTTGTACTATTTTCAGTGATTTATATTGGTAGACATTGTTTATGTTTCACTTTATGCAGAGGGCAAGTTGGAAATAAGTATTTTTTTGTATAGTTGTTTGGCAAAAAAACATATATCTAAACTTTAAATGGTTTAATGTTCATTCAAGCCAGCTAGTTTTAAGAAATATACAAAACAATTAAAAAAAACATTATTAATTACACAGAATGAAAGAAAATGATCTGGGGCCATAACAATTCAATTTTGGTTCATATTCAGGGCATTGTTTGTTAATTAGATTACAGATGTGCCTTTAATGCAGGCGGGGAGTCCCGGTCCTCTGAAATGATGCCAACGAGGAAGTAACTTAAAACTGCATTCTATCAAAAGGCCACCAGGGGGCGACCGTTTTGGTGTCAAAAGGACTTCCGTCTCTATACAAGTCAATGGAGAATTCACCAACTTCTCACTTGATATCTAACCTCAGTAAACGTTTTCAAAATGTGTTTATGGTCTCAATCGCTAGTTTAAAGCCTTCTTCAATGCAGTATGATGTTCATTTGTGAAGTTTTGGCCTCCCTGATTTTATATTTGACGATAAAGCAGGGTATGCATTAGGGCGTGGCTACGTCGTGATTGACAGGTTGATTGGTTCACAGGCTCAGGAGGGTGCCTCATGCTCCTCCTGATGCCCATATAAGTAGAATCCGTGTGCACCTGAAATTTTCAAGATGGCGCTGCCCAGATCCGAAACTATTGGCTTCCAAGCAGCAGTCCACAAACCAATGGGTGACGTCACGGATATTACGTCCATTTTATATACAGTCTATGCTTTAATGTTGTACATGTTCTTTGAAGGAGTTTTCTCTGAATGATTTGATTTTCAGCACAGCCTTAATGTCAGAGCAAAGTCCTGGTGTGTCCTGTGATATGTTGACCTCAGTTTAGTCCTCAGTTGGTCCTTATTTGATTTTGCCATGGACCTGCAGCAACCTCATCACAGCAGTAATCATCAGGAACCTGCCCTGTGGTGCCTTTTGGGTTCACCGTTATACGTCTCATCAGCTGATTTCACCAGCTGCCTCTCAAAGTGTGTGCCTTGACCTTGACTTTCTGCGCACATTCGTGTCTGTCGGATCGGCTTCCCTCCAGATACTGGTGATATCTAACTGGCAAATGTCTCAAGACTTCCAGCTGTGATCAAGATGTTATTGTCCCTGCTCAACAGGAGCCTGCCCTCATCTCTGAAAACCAATGAACCTCTTCAGCAGAGCTTACAGTCATGTGGATCCCTTATTTTCTAGCTGTTTATGTGGCACATAAGCCTTTATTTCTCATTCACCAGTTACACTAAAGGAAAAAAAAACTCCATCTAAAAACAATATCACTCAAATTTAATAGGACTGATCCATGAAGACTTTTAAGTTGAGGGTACAGAGGTCTTCGAATGAAACGAAGGTGGATACTGTAGGTTCAAAAGTCAGAGCCACATCTTGCTTTCCAGCCATCCAAGCATGAAATTGAATTTGTCAGAGGATAACTGCTGCCACCTAAAGGTCAGAGGGCTACTTGTATATGGTAGCTGAAGGTGTGAGCAGATATTAAAAATTGATTAACTTGCTACACTGTTCCTGATGGGCTGCAAACATATAGTGGAGAAACCCAATAATGGAAAAAACAAAAACACATATTTACTTTTACAGTGTTGTTCAGAGAGGTAAATGGACCTGGAAGCACCTGGTGGATAAGTTGCCTCACATTGCAAGCCTACCACTGAAGCATGAAATTGAAATTATTGATGGATACAGTCTGACACCAAGAGGTCAGAGAGCTACAATAAACTACATGTACACCTGTGGAAATTTAGTAGCTGTGCTGACCAGCATGTTGCTTCTAAAACAATATACTGCACAGTATTATATCAATTCCTTTACACATACAAAAGCCAACAAGCCCAACACAGTGAGAACATTTTATATTTATTATTTAGTTTCACGGAGTACAAAACTGTACACATATGGCAAAGATTTTCACTCTGGTGTCTAAGACTACCTTCCTAGACAGTCCTCCATGACTTGCAGCTCCTGTAATTCATGACATTGAGGGCCACAGTGGAGGCAGAGGAGACGTCTGACCTCGGGAAAGACAGAGAGGGCCGGACCTCTGGCACCACTGGGAGGAGGAGAGGAAAAAGTCAGACAACTGTTAAAACTATTCCTATCAGTTTGACTTCACATTTAAAATCAGACACTGAACAAAGTCACATGTCCTGAAAAACATTCCTTCCTGTCTGTACGACTCTTACTTACCCGTTGAAATGTAGCTGAGCTAATTTGAAGAGCTGTCGACCCATTTCAATACTGTCTCCTCCATACTGAGAGGCAATAGCTACATTACTGTGCTTCAGATGGGCGGCTGCATTATTCCAGTCACCTACAACAGCAGCAGACAGGAAACAAAGAAGTAAGACAACTGAAAAATCACATTTTCCCCACAACTCTAAATAATGTCACAAGTAAAGCCACATTCTCTTGCATATTCTGTTACTGGTTTCTTGGCTCTAAAGCTCACATGCATTATTATACCCACCCATTGTAGCGTACGCTCTGGCCATAGCATCTGCCAGCTCTCCATGTAGTGGGTGTGTCTCTGCGAGGACCAGTCCAGACTGATGCCGAGTCCTTTTCAACAGTGTCAGAGCCTCATCTAAGGGAAGGAAGAGCAAACATTAAACATGATGATGCTTCAAAGACTTACAAATGAAAATGATACATTTGGATTTGGATAGAGTTTTTTCAGAAGCACCTGGTCTCTCTCTCTCCATGAGGTCCACGGCCTTCACAAGGTCCACTCTGATCTCCTGCAGTCTTTGACTCACTTCAGAGGAAGACATACGATGACCACAAGAGGACTGTAGACATATAAATCCTGTTCCTCTGTCCTTACTGCATTTCTGAAAATCATACAAAATGTCTCAAATGAATAGGAGTGAAATGTCAACAATAGTGAGAGAAATATTGACAGAGGAATTTCTTAAAAGTAGCAGTAAATTCATCTTGTATAATTATTAGGCAACAAAAAACACTAATGAGCGCTTACTTTGAGAGACGCTTTGCACTTGACACACAGGAGTCCAGACCCCTGCTGTCTGTCCTCTGGCCCGTCCTCCTCCTGCTCCGGCAGGGTGCAGGCCTCACACTGACACAGGAAGTAGTACTGTTCCTGCAGGAGACGCTTACGCTGTTGGGTCACCATCCTACTGCTGTGAGGACCTGAGAAAGGAAGGATAGACAGTGATAGATGACAAGATGGTGGTAGAACAAAAACTGCACTATGATGCAAACAAACAAGAATCTTATATCACAGTATCAATATTATATTTAAACATTGCTCATATGCAAAGTGATTCTGATTCATAAACACAACATCATTTTCCTTACCATAGCAGTGCAGAATCTCTTGTCCAGGAGTGATAGCTTTGGCTGCTCTGACAGTTACAGTGACTCCGCAGGCCGTGCCGCTGTGCTCGACTACGTTCTCACTGAAGTCTGCAGACAGATCTGAACCAGGAAGATCACCACTAGCGCCAGTGCTGAAAACCATGCTGGTGTTGGGACAGCAGGAGTGATTCAGAAGACTAAGAGTTGGGAATATTGCTGTAGCAATGCGGATTTCCTGGCTGGACTGCACTGGTGAATGTGCTGCTCCTGTGAGATGCAAACGTAAAGGTCAAGAACATTCATACTGTAGATGGCAGTTAAATTACCACCTAAATTAAAGTTTTTGAAACTGAACAACTATAACACTTGTGAAAAATTGAACTCAGAGCACCTGTATCTTGTAGCATGAGGATTGCCTGGGCGTTACACCTCAGCTGCAGGATGTGCCTCAGAACTGCACTTCCCAGGGGCCACAGCTCCGGGCTCCAATCTGCGATCATGCCCTCCACCTCTCCTCTGTCTGGTGATTGTATTGTTTCCCTTGAGGATCCACTGAGGTTCCAGGATGCAGGTGGTGGTCCTGCCTTGCTGAGCTTCACGTACAGTGTTGCTACGGTTACTGCCCACAGGAAACGCATACCAGGGTTGTGGTGGTTGAGGTGGTGCAGCAAGTGAAACACATTCATGTAAGAGTCATCACAGTGTGAAGTAGGATTGGTAGGATCGGGTTGATTCGTATGACGTGGACTAGAATTACTGGACTCACTGCAGTCACTGTTTAACCCAGACTTTGTGTTCTCATCCTCAGCCTTCTTAGCCATTTGGATGTTTTTTAACCCCGCCTTTAGTGTGACCCTCAGGGCGAGCTGTGACATCACACCCATCGCCATCAGATCTGCACCGATTGGACACTCCCAGCGGTGATGTTCCTCCCAGGCGTCTTGCTGACAGCCAGTTGAACAGTAACGGCTGTAGCTACACCCCTCACACGGCACAGGACATAGTGTTTCAGTCAAACACCTGTGACAGCGCCTTTGCTCCGTTCCAAACAATACTGCCTTCTCTGCTTCCTGCTTTCCTCCCTTCACCTCGTTCATCCCTGGTATGAGCACATAACTATAAGGCCTATCGGTAAGGATCACTCCCCCAGCTGCTATTCTCTCTGCAGCCACAAGGTGTCGACCTTTCTCTGGGCTGAAGGCAACAACAACTTGAGGACAAATCCCAACTGAGAGAGGTCCAACAGATGGTCCTTTTGTTATGCCTTGACTTTGATGATCCAGTTTTGCTTTTTGACCCACAGAGAGGTGTTTGAGGCACTGTGTGCGGCGGTCCTCTAGTTTGTGTACAAGATGAGAGGGGTAGCCATACTTTAGGGCTTTGTCAATGTCAGCAAGAGATTCCTGAGGGAAAAAAACAGACATATCTTAATGAACATAGTAGTAGACAAGAGATGTTCAGCTTAAAAATGAGTAACTGCAAGAAATGGTTTATTTAGCCACAGCTTGAGTCGAGCCAAAGACAGGAAGTAGTCATGCTCTTGTTCTGGTTTCTAAGCAGACAGATTCTAACCATGATGAAGATACCTTCTCTCTGAGTGGGACAGCTACAACACAGGAGTCAGCTGCTGCTTCTAAACTCTTATGGTCACTTCAGCATATGTAGAATTTTGGACTCTGAGCTTTATAAGTACAGTAGTTGTATAAAAGTAGCAAAAAATATGTCTCACTTTCTTTCTGAGAGTCAAAATGAATTAGCAATCACAAGGCTGATAGACTTCAATTAAATGAGGTATTACACAAGACGCTTTTAAAGGTCCATGAATGTCTACAGTTCAATTTGATATTTCCTGTGTTCTTGGAAAAGTTCCTGCCTTATAAACGTCATAAACAAGGGAGCGACGGGGAGTCCTCTGGGTGAAGGCTGCTCTCTGACATTTCTGCAGTTACGTCACGGGGCAGCAGGATTCGTGAGATCACAAGATCACACAAACCATCTGGCACGTTAGGTTATGCAGTGTGAGGTGGGTGACAAATTTGGTTTAGAGCTAAAATGTGTGGTTGCATTTACTGGCTCACCAGGGTGGTGTTATGTGTTCATGTAAATCATCTGATAGTTATGTTAATTTGACATCATTTCAAGCACGAGTGGGTCGTGCTTACATATGAATTTTAATAAGATTCTCTGCAGGACTCATGACATTGAGTACTGATCAAAACGATGACACAATGACAGCACAATCTGTTAAACATCTACAGGCAAATGTTCAGGCTGCAAATAAACAGCTTTTAATGATACCACAAGGATTACACCACCTCATTATTTCATTGTTGTAAGTGTTGGCTTCTCACCTGGTAGTGCTGCAGACGGAAGAGCGCAGCAGAGCGGTTGGCGTAGCACAAAGACAGCTGCTCCAAACTTTGGGGAGCAAAACATATGCCCTGTCATGACAGGAGAAAGAGAAGCTGGATGTTGATGCATATTGATTAGGACTGGGAGGCACAAAGCTATATAATGGATTTTTACATTGCAGTTTGTGAAACAACATATTTTCTCATACATTTTGAACCAGTTCACAGAGATACCTCATTTACTGTTTTTTAAATGTTATATCATGACTAGTTAGGATTTTAAATGGAATGATTGATCCATTGGATTTATGTTTGTATTTTGTGAAACATCTGAACTATGGGTAATTGTTTTCACATCACCTGTGAGTATTGCAGAGCAGCTGCAGTGTAGTCTCTGGTCTGGAAACTAGCATTACCCCTCTCCCTGCATGTAGTTGCTTGCTCTGGGTCCTTCTGTACAGAGTATCCTGCTGACATGCACTGCACAAAGTCCAGATCAGTTTGGCTGGAAAACAGAGACACAGACCACAGAAACATAACAAATTGCTTGATTAATAATGTAATGAGTTCCCTCTGTGTTAAAAAAAAAAAAATACACAGCAGCATGGTCAGGCAAGTTAGAATTTATTTACAAGTCAATGTGGACTTTGCAACTTGAAAAATGGGTTCAAGTGAAAAAGTCTAAAACAAAGTTATGTCCCACAATGGTTGATTAAAATATAATAATGTTTTTAATATTCTTCTATAACCCAAAGACCATGTCCATTAGTAAACACTGAGACAGAGGTGATGTGGGGAAGTTAGCTACAGTAGCTGCTCACGTTGTCAGAGTTAGGGCGCATTTAAAAACATCATCTATTTGACGCAGGGACGTAAAACGCTCCTTTAAGTCGGGATCCAGCCCGGTCCATTTCTGCGCGACGTAATCCTGCCACTGGACGCACGGAAGATCCATCCTGAAGAAGTACTTCAAAACCTCATGTGCATGGGGCACCGTAGGATAGGTCTTGGTTTGTTTTGAGTTTCAGAACACCGATGTCAAGCTCACGTGCATCAATTAGAGTTTCTGCCCACAGCCTTCAGAATAAAACCTCTAGGTATAAGCACGTTGCTGAAGTTAAATTCAGCATGTGGTGATTTTGACTTTTTCAGATAAACTAAACAGTTACATGACCCCTAAAGGATTGATGAAAAAAGATGTTCTTTTTCAGCTAATAAATTAATTTTAAACCATTCGAGTTATGGACTCAGGGAGCTTAAACAGGCTGTTTCCTCAGATCGTGAGGAGATGGACTTTTTAATTAAATAAAAAAAAATAAACGGTCTTTTACAGGACAGCAGCTTTTACCCTCGTAGCTTTGAAATAGTTCCCTACTTGTTTGTAGCAAATCCAGGATGGTGTAGTTAATGCATAATTGACCTTATTTGTTTAATCTTTAGATATTTTTGACATGTTATATTGAGAATGTTGTTGTATGTGTCTGTACTATTTTAAATGCATTTAAAAGCGCACCATGCATCTTTTCCCCCCCCCTTTTTTTTTCTCCTTTTGCTTTATCGTCTTTATCGGACCAAAATTACTATCTTATTTTGAAGCCATTGAATGTCCCATATCCGGTGTGGTTCGTATTACTTGACGTCACTGCAGTCGTGAAGTATCGTTTGCCGCGCTCACTTCTCGCGATACTAACACACTAAGCACGTATGAGAGAAGCTTGTCCAGAGGCTTTGAGATCAACTTTACCTCAGACATGAGTGTACGACTCACACAGGGGGCAGTGGAAGTAAGCGTGGATATTTATTTAACTGAATAAATACTTTTATTTTTGGCTGACTGTTTCTCGAGGCTGATATTTAGCAGTGTACGACTACTAGCTGCAGATGCTAGCAGTCTGAGCTAATGAGATTCAAAGCCTCACAGCAGCATCTAAATAAAGAGATCGATTTGGCAGCTGAGAACTGCAGCTGTTATCACAACAAACGAAGTGTCAATGAGATCCTGTTATTATGTTGTGATTAAATACAAATATTTGCTTAATGTTTTCCAAATGTTGACGCAGAACTTCTTTATTGTTTTGGCATTTCTTCTCAAGCATAAGCTTTTTGCAATGTTTCACTGATGTTTACCTTCTGTAGGGGCTGCTTTAAAGAGAAAAATACCAACTAATATTAGGCTGTAACTTTGCATTTGCAGTATGGTCATGTGATAAGGAAGTAGCTAATAACATATCCATACTTATCACTCTCTAGGCCCTGTACAAAGGTGAAGAGGTGCACAATCCTGTTCTGCAGCTTCTGGTAAGTGAATTATTATTGAGTCCATTTGACTAACCAATTCATCTATAATGTAATTTAAACACCACCATAAGTGAGTGCACTATGGATAACATCCTCTATCATATGATGAGTAACTTCATGTCATTTACATTTAGAAGATGGTTATGAATAATGTAAGTACATGGACATGTCTGACATGTTTTTTGCTAATCCAGTGAACTGAATTCATGACAAATAAAAGTATTTCTTTACGTGGATTAAAAAATAAAATGGTGCCATAACACAGTTGTACTCATTGATTTGACATTTCTATTGTCTCATGGTATTTTCCTTTCTTATTGAAGTAATTAGAGCTGCAATTAAAATCTTAAATCACTGTTTCCCAAATCCCAAAGTGATGTCTTCAAATGTCTTGTTTAGTCCTGATCAACTGTCCACAACCTAAAGATACTCAGTCTATTATCCTACAGGATTAAAAAGCCAGAACATATATTAACATTTAAGAAAGCTGGAATCAGAGAATTTCCAAACTGAATCTCAAAAATATTATTTGATCATCAAAATAGTTGGCAACCAATCGATTAATCATTGCAGCTCTAGAAATAATATTAGTGTCAGAATTTGAAAAATGTTGTGGTCTTCTAGTGAAAGATGATTATATGAAGATCATCACTAATATCCAGTTATTAGTAACATGGTCTCATGTCCACCACCCAGTATCAAACGTGATAATCCTGAGACTTCACTTTTTGTTGTTATCTTATACAATCCTTTCTTCTCTCTCTGTTTATTAGAAAATCGGTCATATAAACAGTGCCTCGGGTCCACCAAGGTTCCGTCTTATGATGAGTGATGGTCTGAACTCTCTGTCTTGTGAGTATCTTGTAGTAGCCAGAAAACTTTCAGACTTTCAGTTTGTAAAAAGCACATGTGGTCTTTTATGACAAACAAGTTAAATACATGTTTTTGTGTATGTAGCCTTCCTGTTGGCCACCCAGTTAAACCATCTGAACGAAGACAACCTCTTGGCACCGAACTGTGTGTGTATGTTGAAGAAGACCGTCAAAAACACATTGTCAGATGGCAGGTATGTGTTTCTTCTTTGTTTCCTTCCTTTCTTTCTTTTTTTCTCACCTTCTCTCTATTTGCTGCATTAATTCCCCTTTGACCTTAGTTTTCTTCCTTCTTCTTGTGCTCCAGGTGCGTGGTGATTGTGATGGACATAGAGATATTGAAGTCGGCCGAGGAAACCGGAGGGAAGATTGGAAATCCCACCCCATATAATACAGATGGTAAGGTTCTCTTAAAATGCGCATGAATTGAGAAACAGTAATAAGCAGCCTCCACAGATCTCCTTACCCTGTTTGTTCATCTTGCAGGTAAGACTTCATCTCCAGCGAAGTCAGCCTCGAGCACCTCTGTCCCAGCATCCCCTCCATCTGCTGCGGTCCCTGGACCCTCCCATAACAACAACAGCAGTGAGTGTCATGTCAAAGATTTTGTTTATGATTTCATGCTCCTGTATAGATACTTCTCCAGTCTAGACGTCGCTTTTCACGTCGTTGACTTCTCACTCTCTGCAGCAGTGACAAAAACAAATCTTCATATTTTGCAATGAAAAGGTGATTGATTATTGACATTGTAATTGACCTAAATGTTCCCCGACTAAAGCACAAAGAAAAGCAAGCGATAACCAGCAAATTTGATACATTTTGTTTATATCTCTCAAGCACACCTTTACTGAACACAGCTCTGATATTCTAGATATAACACAAATATATTACAGTGAAACCTGCGCTGTTCCAAAAACAAGTGAGCAGCAAGGGGCTGATAGAGCTATCAGAGCCAATTAGTTATGAAATATCTTTTGGGTTTGTTTGTTTTTTTTTTAAACCAGCAGCAATTATGGAATATTGACAGTAATAAAAAATATATATGGATGCCACTGTGTGCACTGAAGAGATGTCGATATAAATCATTTTTAAACACAGCAAAAAAATTCACACAAACACCCCTCAGGCTTTCGGCTCATGGATATTACATGTCTTATAGATTAATACTTCTTTATTTACTAAGCTGATTACAATTAAATCATTAAAGCAATTAAATACCTGAATAAGAAGTGGACATGACTGAATTTCTCTGCCAGCAAATGAGTGCAGTCATGTTGGAGGAACTATTAAAATGTTGATGCCTATAGAGGATCAAACCATATTCATGAATAAGAACAATGTCACGTTTGTGAGAAGTGATGATTTTCAAGTAATTCAACATCATTTTGCACCTTATAAAACATCAGTTAAATGAGGAGTTAGTTTCTTTATTTTAAATTACCTTTTTCTTCTCTTAATTATTCAGTCTGAGATCTCTACATTTGCATTTTTTGTCATTATCAGCTGTACATATTTAATAGTAGTTTTAGAATAACTGGACATTTGTGGGAGTTATATTGTCATGAGTTTCAGCCCAGATATTTGAGAGAATTTGAGTATTTTGATAATACTCCACATCACCAGCAGAGGGAGCCATGTATCCTCTTTGAGAAGGGCACTGATAAATGATATGCAGTCATTTCACTTTCTCGTCTCTCTTAATACTGTTGTGCCGCAGCCAACGAGAGCGACCAACAGAGTCTTTAATTTAGTATTACACCATACTTTAACCAGCACTACAGACTCCTTATTTCCAAACCTTTGATATTCATATAACATCAGTGTCCAGAGGTTAGTAGTCTGACAGTGGGGGAAGAATCAGATGAAACAGGATCATTTGGCATTGCTTGGTTTTCAACTAGCTTAAGGTAGCCATAGGAAATGCTAAAATAATGGAAGTGCAGTTCCTCCAGCTCTTGTGCCTTTTTTGTCCAAATCACATTGTGCACTTTTATCATATTTACTGCCCAGCTATCAGAGCAGGACACTATCTTGTTGCCCACTGGCCACTGCTACTGGTGGACTCTATAACTCACCTCTCTCACTGTTGTACCACCAACCAGACTTTTATAACACAGTAGGACCTCCAAATGATAATTGGTTTCTTGCCTAAAGAGATGGAGCCATGTATCAAGTCTAAAGTAGCCTGTGTTTTATTGGATCTTCTTTTATTAGCGTAGTCTTTGTTTCACTCAGTTGTTTTATATCACCAACTGCTCTCAGCACTGACATTGATTTTGTTATGTGGCAGAAACATACCCAATAGTCCTCAGTGGAGGATGTAGGCATGTGGGTGGATAATGAGTGCTTGGTATATATTGTTTGTGTGTGTAGGTGTGTGTCTGTATGTGTGTGTTGTGACTGAGGGAGCTTGTGTGGGCTGATGGCTCCTCCAGTTCATGGCTTCATGAATATTGTGTTGTGGACTGAATCCCCTCGTAGCGATGCACAGACAGAGGGGAAAAGGGAGAGAAAGTCAACTAGCTTGACTCAGCAAAGACAAGGCTCTGCATTAACTAGTTCATCAGACTCTTTTCTTGTTAGATCCTTTGATCCATTTACCTCAGACATCCCTCCGGATATAGAAACCCTGCTGCTATTTAATTGTTCTGTTGATGAAATGGTCCTGGATCCATCTTCAGTGCAAAAAACAAGCCTTACGCATAAAAGCTTTAAGTGCTTTATCATACAGAATGCAGTGTTTGATTATTTTCCAATATTTTTGTAAATTGCATTTCAGTATGTCGATAAATGTGAGTGCATTCAGCAGGTAGCTAAATGTTACAAATGAAGTGTTTCCAATGAACGGTAGGTGGTGTAATGACTACGGAGGCTGCTGTTTAGAAATGCATCTACTGCTGATGTGTCCTTGCTTCCTTCACTCACAACTTTTCCTCGAGTCTCAGCTCCTTCAAACAGGGATGTGATGGAAAACATGCCACAAGAAAAGAGAAGATGCAGGGATTGTATTTCCAAAGGGGACCTCGCTCACTGCAGCATCATTTTGAGACTACAGCAGCATCTTGTGCAGCTGTCCCATAATGTGTAGAAATTATGATGACTGCTGTTCCAATTCTGATTATAGATCTGCTGCATCAGGTCATGATATAAATAACACCAAGAGAAAAATAAAATTAGTTTGAACTAAAAGAATAGGACAGACACGAGAGCTATAAATGCTTTAAATGAAATCTATTATTTATCTGTGAAAAGCTGCAAGTATAGCAAGTCTGTCCTTTTCAGGCTCAGGCTGAGACTAATAGCAGCCATGATTGTTCAGCTGTTTAGGATAAACATCCTTACAGATTGAGCCAAGATATACTTGGAACAGAGAATAAGAAATAAGAAAAGATGAAGAAAATAGAAAAGTAATGAATGATTCTGTCATGATTTAGATTAAACTACATCTAATATTTTATATGTCAGGGATAAACATGAAAAAAGGTTATTAGATTAGGTATTTTGCCCTGTCTACAGTATTCCTATCTTGCAATAATATGAATATTATCTTTTTTATTCTTTATTTTTGATCCCTATTTGCTTCCTCAAAGTGGTCACTACCATCCTGGCGTCCACACAACATGAGCAACAATAAAACAGCATTTTAAAATCACATCGACCTATAAAACGTTAAAAAGCCAAACAAGCAAAATATAGAGATCAGAAAATAAGTGAATCGACCCTGAAGATTACAAAATGATAAAAATCGAAACAAAATTGTCAGGATGGAGACAAAAAGTTCCAAAACCACAATTACTAAAACTAAGGTCTCTGTAGGATTCATCAGGAGGAAAATCTCCTTTTGTTTGTAGGGAGCAGAGTTCAGGCAGAAGAAGCTCTATAGAGGGCAGTTCTCATTATGCCAGTGCTGATTAGTATTATATTAATGACATTATAATACTTTTAAATATTAGAGCCTCCGTGGCCGCTCCTTTACTGTCCTGTAAGACCTGTAGAAAAACTTCCACATAAGATACGTGTGTCTCAGTCCTCCAAGCTTCACTGGAGGTCTCCTCTCTCCTCTCCTCTTGGATGCATTTAAGGAATTGGAACATCCTCGATGGTCGCAGACCTTGATCAATGTCCAGGTCACGGGCTGGAGGACGGAGGACGGAGGAGTGAGGCCCGGATGAAGCATAATTAGCAGAATGGGAAACATCCGATATCCGCTCCAAGCATTCTGCTCTATTGTGAGCGCTGACCTCTTGTATCCCCGCAGTGGGAAAATGTGGTCAGAGAGAATTTTTTCAGAGCTTCACAAACACGAGAAATTACAAATGTTAATTTCACATAGTCAAAAGCACTGACTATTGTTTGAGCTTTCCTTCTAAACTCCTGTCAGAGGAAAGCATCAAAATATGAGTTGCAATATTCTTATTAATAGTCTACAATTAAAAGAAAAACAGTCGTCTCTAAGCAGTAGGTGGAGAGTCAGAGGTCATGACACAGCAGTCACCCACAGATCTGTGTTCCCATTTAAATATTCAGCTGCAGCTATCACTTGAAATAGACTCCCTTCAAACTGCTTTGCACATGATATTTAAATTCCAAAAAGAGATCTGCACTCGCTAAAGTGCAGTATAAAAAAAAAAAAAATCATTATTCATCACTAACCATTCTCTTCAGGTTTCCTTTGTCCTCACAACTCTCCCCCCCCCCGCCCTCTTCTTCTCTCTTTCTGCCTCTCTCTCTCTCTCTTTTTGTTTTGTCAGCCTCAGTATGTGTAAAGTGTCTTTGGGTCCCCTGAAAAGTTCTATACATAAATTCAAGTCACCATTATTGTTATTATCATTATTATTATTATAAAGACATGCTTTCTCTCTCGTTGACTGTCTCTATTTATTGCTTTTTTCCCGTCTATATGCATCCTCATCAACAAGTACTTGTCACAAACAGGGGCTGTTAAATACGTTATTGGCATACATATTAGGAGCCTGTACTGATCTTAATCATAAAAAATGAGTGTTCTTGATGAAGCTCTAAGCCCCATTTCTTTGCTGTGTTCTTCAGACCCCCTCCCCACACACACACACACACACACACACACACACACACACCTATCATCTCCCCTTCTCTTCTTTCACTACCAGCTCCTTCCTTCTAACACTCCATCCAGATAGCATGTGTATGAATATTGATGTTAATTACCCATCGCCTGAAAATAGCTGTTCAATCTGTGATTTCCCCAAGGAATGTTTTCATGATGACACACACACACACACACACACACACAGAAGTACACACTCGCAAAGCAGGGTATCACAGAGTATAGTAAGTGTTTGTTGTGCACCAGAACAGGAGCTTAAATCAGGGGAGTGGTCTTTATGGAATTTCCTCTTTTTACCCCTGTCTATTCTTCTCCCAAATGCTGCTGCTCAATATGGCCGATCATCTATGCCAAAATATGAGGCATCACATGAAATATATTTTGACACCACATAACTATCCATCCTGAATCACTGCTGATGGGGCCTGATGCTACTTTATTGTGGGAGGTTAGTTGACGCCTGGTGATTCTGTGGGCTCATCCAGACTATTGAAGATTTCTGGCGTTGTCCGTTGTAAAACTCACATACACATAAAAGCTGAGCTGTGTTGTTTCAGAAACAAGAGTAACCTGTCCCTAACTTTTGTGAGATTTCCTATTAGATCTGAGTTAAGTTTATGCACACATAACCATGGCAACGTATCAATCCGATTCAACGAAGCACATCATGCTGTGTATAAACATTTTAACAGCTTAAATAATTACACATTAGGGCTTCAGGTGACCGTCAGATAAGTTCAGCATATATGATACAATACATATTACAGCTGAAGCAACTATGAGAGATGGCCTGTAATCATAGGCTGCCTTCCTATATACACGTTGCTGCATATTCAAAAGAATCAAAAGTGTCATACCCCATAACTCATAACTCTGACTTTCCTCTGACTCAACTTAAATGTAATGTGGCCGTGATGCCTGAATATTTACAGACCAGTAATGTTTGGTTTGTGTCTTGGCCACAAGACTGAGATTCTGATAGCTAATTTTAATTACTTTCTTTCTTTTTCCTCATGGCTGAAAGGCATACGTACAGTAATTATGAAATTAATAATTGATTGGCAGTCTTACCCAAGAAAAACACCATTTTATTTCATTGGCACAAACTGAAGTTAAGGGGAACTGAATAACTCGACACAGAGAGAGATCCGTGGGGAGAGTTTAATTTGTAAGGAAAACAGCTATTCTCAGGCATTTTATTATTTTGGCAGCTGCTCGCATGATCAGATAATGGCACCACTAATGTTTTATAACTGCTTAAATATTTTTGTCAGGCTGTTTAATTAAGTTTGTACTGCCTAGTGGCAAACTGGTAGGTGTTCTGACTATTACTATCAGGTCCTTTTTTGTCCTCATCAGATAATGGTAACTTTGTACTTCGAGGTAATAATGAGGAAAGGTTCATGAATGGCTTAAGCCTTTAGTTCTGACATAAAAGGACACTGTTATTACCTATACACACGAGCACAAGTGCTGTAATTTAAAGGCTGCGGCTCTCAATTGTTTTCATCATTGACTGCTTAAAAAGGACAACAAATAGTAAACCTGTAAAAAGTACCTATTATCTAAATTGCTAATCAGTTAGTTTACTTTTTAGCACTACTGATTTCCATTTATTTGTTTAATCTTTTTAATCAGTATCTAACTTTTGTTTTCCCAGTCACCGATTCTCCTCCCCGAGGCCGTGGAAGAGGTTTCGTGGGAAAGTCACCTGTCAGGACGTCACCGTGGAACGCTTCACCCATGAAGACGTCACCGTGGAAGGATTCACCCATGAAGGATTCACCCACAAAGACATCACCGTGGAAGGATTCACCCATGAAGACATCACCTGCAAAGACGCCACCGTGGAAAGCTTCACCCATGAAGACGACACCTACGAAGTCGCCGCCGTGGAAAGCTTCACCCTCGAAGACGACACCTACGAAGTCGTCACCGTGGAAGGCTTCGAGCTCTTCTCCAGATTCTTCACCTAAAATGATTCCTATTGGGAGCCTCAACCCCTACCAATCCAAGTGAGTTTAACTGTCTGTCTTAACTCTGTCTTTCATATACACAGATTTACAAAATAATTTGAAACATAAGAATCAAAGTTTTGCAGTGGACAGCTGCAAAGCACTTACCTTGATGTTTTTTTTTTCCTCCTCCCTTCTGCTCATTCATCAGCTAAACTATTTCCTCTCATGCTGTGATTCCACTTCCCTGTTTTGCTGCTATTCCTGAGTACCACTTTGGGGCATGTTTGGAAATGTGTGTGTATATGCATTTCTGTGTATGTGTGTGTGTGTGAGCATTAATTTTTTTCATGTATCAATAAGTATGTCTGTGTGCGTGTTAATCAGCCCATTTGCATGGAAACGGACACTTTAGCGGCAGGTACTGCTGGGTCTATATGATCTGCTGCTGAGGTTTTGATTCTGTTATTTGGCCCGGTGGGGTTTTGGCCATCCTGGTTTTTTTCCCTCCTTGCTTCCCTCTCACAATATCTTTACCTCCTCTAGGGTTCCATTTCACTGCTGTTTTTCCCCCTACCCGTCTCGTTTCTTATCAATTCATTAGGCTTAAATTTCTGTCTCTGACCTTAAAGTTGACCACAAAAAGACAAGAGCACAGTGTAGCAAGATTTAGTTGTCCAGATTGGAGTAAAGGTACCCCGTCAACTCTCGCTCCATGTTTGGGCTCTGATAACGGTGCCCCTGTTTGAAATTGCAAGCTGTAAAGATAACTGTGCCTCTAGGTGTTGTAATAAACTGATGACTGTTCTAACTTTGAAGTTGGGGAGGAACTACAGCGAGTAAAACCGATGACTTCAGCAGCTGCGGTTCTTGTACGTATGCGTGTAAAATGAAAAGTGTGTGCATGTGCGACTGTGTAACGTGCTGCAGATCACATAGGGATGCAGTGTATGTGCACATCGTCTTTTATGATCGTTTGCATGGCTTTCTCATCCCATTCTGCTAGTGTTAAGTAATAGCATCTAGAGCAGACTATAATTGGCTTTTGGCTGCCATAAACCTTTGTGTAGCAGTCTTATCCATACTGAGCAGGGAATGGGGTTCACTCTAGGCCAGCAGCTGCTCTCATGATAGGGGATTTAATTGCAGGCAAAGTTATGGTATGAATATCCTCCACTGCACAATTATCAACTCAGTCAAAAAGCTCACTGCTGCATAAACTGCAGAGCTTGGCTGGCTGTTGTTAAAAACAGAACAAGTAGCACTTTTTAAATGCATCCAGGAGTTGGCAGATGTACAACACCTAGTTCAGTCTTTGAAAAGAAAGTTGCCGGATGCTGTTTTTTTCTTTCTTTCTTTCATGGAACTTTAAAAAGACTGAAAAGAAACTCATTCAATTTCCTTGGGAATGGTTCTTTTGCACAGTTGTGTTTCACTTTGGTGACTGATGTGAGCTGAGTTGGGATGCTCATTTACAAAAAGAGGAAGTTTTTTGAAGTGTCTCTGCAGCATTTTTTACAGTTTGTGCCGACCTTTAGGCAGGCGGGTTCCAGTCCTCTGAAATGATGCCAACGCGGAAGTAACTTAAAACTGCATTCTATCAAAAGGCCACCAGGGGGCGACCGTTTTGGTGTCAAAAGGACTTCCGTCTCTATACAAGTCAATGGAGAATTCACCAACTTCTCACTTGATTTCTAACCTCAGTAAACGTTTTCAAAATGTGTTTATGGTCTCAATCGCTAGTTTAAAGCCTTCTTCAATGCAGTATGATGTTCATTTGGGACATTTTGGCCTCCCTGATTTTATATTTGATGATAAAGCAGGGTATGCATTAGGGCGTGGCTACGTCGTGATTGACAGGTTGATTCACAGGTTCAGGAGGGCGCCTCATGCTCCTCCTGATGCCCATATAAGTAGAATCCGTGTTTTTATTTTTCCCAGCATGCACCTGAAATTTTCAAGATCGCGCCACTCAGATCTGAAACTATTCGCTTCCAAGCAGCAGTCCACAAACCAATGGGTGACGTCATGGATGTTAAGTCCATTTTATATACAGTCTATGCCTTTAGGCTGCAGCTCCTTTAGTTAAGTTGCACATAACTGTGCTGGTCAAAGATACAGGATACATTAAGTCTTCTATATGGACTCACATGATAGAATGTTGTTGATGGAAACTGTAAAGTAAAACATGATGAATGAATTATTTTTTTCCAATTTTTTTTCAAGTGAAACATTTGCAATTCTTAAGTTTTGGGCATGTTTTCTTTATCAGGAAGTTAATTATTTTAAAATGTAACATTTATTTATGTTATCAAATTAGCTGTCAGCACTGATTCATTATTACAGTTTAAGATTTTTTATTTTCTTAAAAATAATTTGCTGACTAATATAATATTGGTCAGGCTCTAATTACAAGTTTATACCGGTATTCTGTTTTATCCCTAGGTGGACTATCAGAGCACGAGTCACCAACAAGTCCAATACGCGCACCTGGAGTAACTCTAAAGGAGAGGGGAAGCTTTTCTCTTTTGATGTATTGGATGAAAGTGTGAGTAGAGAGGCCTGAATATCTGTCTACTATGTGCATGCATGTCATCATACAGTATGTCACACATGGCTGCTTTTTGCATTTTATCCATGAAATGAAATGTTGTTTAATGGGAATGTGCTGGTCAACAGGGAGAAATCAAGATCACAGCCTTCAACAGCGAAGTGGACAAGTTTTTCTCTCTAGTGGAGCAAGGCAAGGTGAGCAGATCCCATTCACCCATATCCATCCACACTTAAAGCGATAAGAGCTTCTTCGAAATTTCAGTATAAACTGATAACTTTTGTATGTATTACACATCACTCAGGCTGGGAATGCTGCAAGAAAATGTTTGTACCAACATCCTTTTTAAAAAATAGGGTTCATAATAACCTCATAATGTTGTTGTCATGTCATTTCTTCAGTGAAGTAAACTGACTTTGATGACAGCAAGTCGATATCTAAAGGCTACTGCTTGCAAAGCCACAGTCTTAGGTATAGGTAACCATTTGTATGCACATAGCGCCTCACACAAATGTATCATTGGTAAAATTGTGTCTAATAAAACCCCTCTGCAAAATCCTCTCATGCCTGCAGGACTTCTAGTCAATGAATGAGCTAGAGGCAAGTATTAGAGGATTTTGTGGAAGGGATTTATTAAGTCATATTTTACTGAAATATATATGTTTCGTGCTGAGCATTTGGGTGGATATATGGGAATATGAATACTGTATGTAGCCGACTACAGCTTGAGAAAACTTTTTTTATATATATTGTTTTTTACTGTGGGTTTCTGGTTTTCTGTTATCTTCATTGCATCAGAAATGTCTGCCAGTCGTGAAGGCTGTGTTCTCCACAGATGATACAGACAGATGTATAAAAGTTTCTCTTCGGGCATTGCAGGCTGCAAGGCTTAAGTAATTGGTACACAGATCCAGAATCAGAAACAGGTTTTTTTGCTAATGGAGATGCCTTGGTGTTGTGGTGCATAACAGCATAACAATTAAAATATACAAAGTAAGTACAAAATATCACAAAATTAATCGTTAATTCTTAATTAAAAGATATTAAAGGATAGGAGTAATCAGTCTTCCTGTCCATTCGTAGTGAGACTATACTGTAAGAAATGAGGGAACAAAATCCTCAAAAATGCACTCTGTAGTTTGTCCAAAGCTAATATGAGGTTTCAACTGAGACTGAGTAAGGAAACACTGTCCAAACAAACACAAGAGACTGGCTAATTTAAACTGCTGAAGCTTCATATTACCTTTGGCTGAAATTCAGAATCCATTTTTGCACAGAATGAGGACTTTGGATTCTGTCCCTCATCTATTAGTTGCAGCACACGTGTGGGTGTATGGAGAAGAGGAATCATCATAGTGACCAGTAATGCTTTCATTGTATATATTAGCCATTGAATATTTCATTAAGATAAACTTTGAAAAAACCCTATCCTGTAATGTATTCTTGCATTTTATTACAGAGCGTAATACATGAATTAAAGTCAGTCAAGCGCTAACAAATATGAATCTGTTTGCCAAACCTGTTGGTCTAAAAGAGCCTTGGAGGCAGCATTTGTTAACAAGATCATCGTGTAACTGGTGGGCCCTGGTCCAAGACTCTGTGTCAACAAGCTGCTTCAGTGTCCTTTAGTAAGAAATCTAACGGCCACCAACTCCAGCTGCTGTTACAGACCTCTGACCTCACTGGAGGGCTGAAAACCAAGCAGAAATATTTACAATAACATAAGGACAGTGGCATCTTTGAAAATAATAATTAATATTAAGGAATAATTCATTAGAAATTCCTTATCAATACTAATGAGGGCACTGAGTATGTGCTGCCTTCAGTTGGAGCTTGTAAGCTCGGTTTCTCCACATGGGAAATCAAGTATTACGTTAGTATTGCACTCAAGTGTTAAACTCCATTTTTAGACGTTACTAAAAAGAAAAAATTCAGATAAAGTTTACAAATGCATGATGACAGACTGCGAGAGATATCAACATTTTCCTCGGAGAGCGTTGGCACCATTTAGCTCCAGTCTCATGAACCAGCTGGAAGAATTATCAGCAAGCCATTGTTTATTCGAGATAAACCTCTTATTGTTGTGTATTGTGTGTGCAAAAAATGGGTGATGCTCAGTCTTAACACCCACAACATGCCTTTTGCATGTTCCTGTATACCTACGCAATTACAGACAGGTAGAACACGTCAAAGCTCTTGCTCAGCTCCATGTGGCCCACGGAGCTTAATAACTCAATTAACCCCGGCCATCATTTTGCTAGTCACACTGGCTCAGGTATCAGCCACTGTTAGTGACTCCCAACACAGGCCCAGATCCAATTTGTGCCCTCTGCCCTCTAAAGATAAATAAAGGAATGAATCCGTCTTCCCTTCGTGATCTGAGTATTGACAGAACAGCGTGTGGGTGTGACTGGCTCCGAGCGGCCAGAACGCTTATCACATTAGTTTCATGCTCCTATCTCTGTGTGGGGTAAATCAGAGAGAGAGATAGGGAGTAAGTAGAGAAAAGAGAGTAAGTCATTGAGACAAACTCTGTAGAAGAGAGAGAGGAGGGGACTATTGGGCAGTTGGGAGAATGAATGAAGAAGTGTGCCTTGCAGATTGAGTTTAAATTGCTGTTTAGCAGGCTCACTCTCAGCTGCTTCTTATTTTCTGGTGAATTAGAGAAGTGATGGGGCTGATATGACACCACATCTTAGTTGGACCTAAAGGTTTTTACATTCTTAAAATGAGGTTTTAGTGGAACAGGTTGCATTGTGATAATAATTTCCTTAACAGGATCAATAACCTATTTGATCAGTCATAGTTGCTTCAAATTGACAGGAAATGACCAGTTTGATTAGGTTTCATTTTATAATGCCGGCACACCTTGCTCGCCCATTCTCTGTAGGTGTACTACATCTCTAAGGCGTCACTGAAGGTGGCCAACAAACAGTACACCACACTCAAGAATGACTACGAGATGACCCTCCATGCTCATTCCTCCATTGTGCCATGTGATGACAGTCAGGACATCCCCACAATGAACTGCGACTTTGTGCCCATCGCAGAGATGGAGAACAAGGACAAGGATGCCATCATTGGTAAGAAAAGAAGCTCACCAATTAGATTATTTGTACATTTCTGCCATTTAACCGATAAAAGAAAAACAACAATCAGTGAGTAAGCAGATAGAGCTTCAGTGTCAAGTACAATTGAGAAAGGATGGCAGCGAAGGTAAGATACACAGCTGCTCTAGGAGTTTAAGGCGGACTACATATCACATGCTCAGTTTTTGCAATAAAGGCCGGAAGACATGTCTGATAATCACCTGATCTCGACAGATACAAATCAAATCAATCAGCAAACTGGAGCGTTAAGATGACTCACTGGCCCTTCAACTTTGTTAACAGCTACTGAGCCAAGATGTTAAAGATAGAAAAGTGTGACCCAGCAGTCGTTTGGCATATTTTAGCTACAAATATGTTCAGATAATGATTTTAGTGGATAGTTAGGAAGACATTTGAGAACATTCCTGAAGGGATACTATATAAAGCATGTCTAGTGTGAAAATCAGGAGGAAAAGCCAACAGCAGAAAGTGATGTGTTAGTCCAGGTTGGTGAAGAAAGAAAAGGTTAATGTTGATGCGTGTGAAGAAAAAACTGTCTGTAATGTTAGGCAGCACATTACTCGGATCGATGTCTTTGCCACATCCACAATGACAGAACTAAGGAGGGGTGGATTGGTGTTGCCATAACTGTTGTTGGATTTGAACCATAGACTGTATATAAAATGGACGTAACATCCGTGATGTCACCCATTGGTTTGTGGACTGCTGCTTGGAAGCGAATAGTTTCGGATCTGAGCAGCGCCATCTTGAAAATTTCCGGTGCATGCTGGGAAAAATAAAAACACGGATTCTACTTATATGGGCATCAGGAGGAGCATGAGGCGCCCTCCTGAACCTGTGAACCAATCAACCTGTCAATCACGACGTAGCCACGCCCTAATGCATACCCTGCTTTATCGTCACATATAAAATCAGGGAGGCCAACATTTCACAAATGAACATCATACTGCATTGAAGAAGGCTTTAAACTAGCGATTGAGACCATAAACACATTTTGAAAACGTTTACTGAGGTTAGAAATCAAGTGAGAAGTTGGTGAAGTCTCCATTGACTTGTATAGAGACGGAAGTCCTTTTGACACAGAAACGGTCGCCCCCTGGTGGCCTTTTGATAGAATGCAGTTTTAAGTTACTTCCACGTTGGCCTCATTTCAGAGGACCAGAACTCCCCGCCTGATTTGAACATGTGGATTATCAACCGGATAATCACTGCTCAGTGCTCTCAGTCAACCCAGGCAATTAAAGACTCAAGATATGAATGGTTCAATAATTGAGCTAACGGACAAGCATCTGTCAGTCAGTTGTGTACCTGATGTCATGGAGTAATACATTATGACAGGGTCAGAGAGAAGGTTAATTCAGCATACAATGAAGAGGAGAGATAAGACGAGGATAGCGTTCATTCCTCTGTTTTTAGGAAGGTTAGTTGCTTTGGCCGCCCTCTGTGCCTGACATGAATGTCTTATCTCTCTGACAGGTAAATTGGGATGATCCGAGTATAGATTGGGGTTGAAATTAGTAATTCAAGAGTCTTCTCTTTCTGCATTTTGCTCAGTGTTATCAGGGAGATGATGTACAGGTGTGACAGAGAAGTTTGTGAAGTTATGACAATGAGGTCTGCATTGCAAGTTGGAGTGTTAGGAAATAACACTGCACGTTGTAATATTTAGCCAATTGTAGTGAGTCTTGTACAAACACCTGTCTGTTGTTTAGTTGGCATTTAAGACTCACATTCATCAATAATTATTCCTACTTATGAAGAGGGCTGACAAGTTTTCAATACCAGTGTCTGTTTGATACCTGAGTTTCGTTACCAATACCAACAATACTTTTTGTCAATAACTTACTTTTATAGAAACATAACAAAACAAAATTTTTCGATGTGCTGCACAAGAACTTTACTTAAAAGCATTAACAATGAATCACATGACTTGTATGTTCCCTCATAATGATGAAAAGGTTGAAAGGTTCGAGCCTGAAGTATTTCTGATCACACACAGCACAGGTGGATGCAGTCAGGTGCAGTCTGGTCTGTTGTACTTGTGATGTAATTTTAGGTAGTGTGCTACAGCAACTGCTAGATAGCAATACAGCAGGACTATTTTAGTATTGGACACACCATGTTAGAAAACAAATTGATGGTTATTAATGGCGCTTTTCCACTACACAGTTCCAGCACGACTCGGCTTGCCTCGACACGGTTCCAGAACAGACCTTTTCCATTATAAAAAAGTACCTACTCAACGTGGGCGGGGTCGTCATAGCACGGCTCCGCGAAACTGCTGTGACTTCATTTTATACGCGACACAAAACACATAAACAATGGAGGACATGGAGGCGATGGTGTACTTGCTGCTGTATGAGGCTTTCTGTCACACAAAGCAAGAAAATTGAGCTGTATGGCTGTAACTATGGTTGTAACGCTGTTGTTGGTATTTAAAAATGCCGGGTTTGATTCTTATGTGGGACGGCTCATGACTCTTCCAGCGACAACTCTTCTGACCAATCAGTGGCCGGCAGTCTGTTGACGTCACATTTAGTATCGGCTTGGCTCGCTTGGAACCTCACCAGAGCAGGTACTAAAAAAGTACCAGGTACCGGGTACTTTTCCTAGTGGAAAGGCAAAAAGAACCCGAGGCGAGTCGTGCTGGAACTGTGTAGTGGAAAAGCGCAATTCACAGTGGGAATATTGCATGATTACATTAGTATAAACAGGAGCAGATATAAGCCAGCATGTTAGCACTACACAGTTAAGAGATGCACTGAGTGGTGGACCTGGAGGAGTGTGTTTGCGTTGGTCGCAGAGAGGAACTGTTACATGTCCTGTGTGTCATCTGTTGTGTCTCCATTCACTCTCCCTCCACTCACTCTCTCTCCGCTCCTTTGTTAAATAGGGGATTATAACATGGTAATGAGAACTGTCAGCCTGTTCCTGTGGTGATAATGGAGTTCAGAGGTGGATGACATCGTCTCAATCATAATGGAATTAAGGGGGGCTGAGAGAGCACAGACAGAGAGAGCAAGGGAGGAACGAGGGAGGGAGACCGAGTTTAGAAAAAAGGTTAGCAGACGTAGCAGACAGGAAGATGAAGTTCAGAGAATGACTGGTTTGCAAAATCTATATTGTAATTCTGGTCATTTATTTTGTGTAATGCATGGGCACTAGTCTTGGCACCATAGATGACAGTAAATTAACTAGCCGTTTAAGTTATAAATCAAGTAAAAATACCAAACCTAGCTCCTCAAATTTGTTTGCTTTTGTCTTGTGAAAATGGGTTTTAAGACCATCCATCAGCACAGGAGACATTTAAAGTAATCAATGCCCATCATGTGACGAACATTTGTCATTGGTTTTACATTTTATAGACTGTTTGAAAAGCTGTGGCATAACATTAAAATACATTATTCTTGACTTATTTCATTTTTACTTGACATAATCTGTATTTGTTTCCCTGGTTTTCTCTAACTTTGTGTGTGAGGATTCTGTGATGAGTTTGTTTATGAATTATTTGACTTTTTGAGTTTTTAGTTTTGGTCATGGTACGCCCTTAGCGTTCTTAGAGCTCAGCAGTAACTTCTCCTTAGTGCAGTGATCCTGAATGAAGTGTTCAGGCCTTGAGCATGACAAGAAACATAGAGGAATGAGTGTGTTTGTTGTGATTTGGCATGTGGGCCTGAGTGTTAGCGTGCCTGTTATGTCATTTATACGTCAGTCTGCTGTGACTTGGCAGTATCAGACTGTGTTGGATCTTTACTACTTATGACATGAAACCACTCCACATTACGTCGAGTATATCCAGGGGCCATTCTCACTCTTTATACCATGCAGAGACTTTTCAAAAGGCTCACTTCACCTAACGCACTATTATTTCATTTTTCTATTTGTGTACTTGTGTGCATGAGTTATCTACTGTATAAATGGAGATGTGAAATTGTTCCTTCCTGTCTGTAGATGTGATTGGAGTGTGCAAGAGTGCAGACGATGTGTCCCGCATCACCACAAAGGCCAGCAGAGAAGTCTCCAAGAGGGCCCTCCACTTAATAGACACCACTGGAAAAGTGGTGACAGTCACACTGTGGGGAGAAGAGGTAATAACTGTAATCTCTTATTCTCTCTCTCTCTCTCTCTTTCTCCTTATTTTTTCACTTCTCCCCGGGATGGATTTGCAGTTTAACATAAAAACATGTTGAGCAGGCTGTAATTAATCGTCTGTTTATGAAGGTGCCCATGCGTGTATGTGCCTTGTGCATCCGTGTCAGTGCATGCGTGCCCATAGCATATCTCTGTGTGTGTGCTCTTGCGTACTGAGCAGTTTGATTAGGTTTTCTGGGCTGTAAAATTTGGATTGGTCAAATCATTCCTGTGACCTTCAGGAGTGTTTTGGACCAAAGTCCCTGATTTGAGACGGCAGGCTAAATAACTCTCGAATGTGCATGAAATGGCACTATTCTTCTCTAAGCTCATTCAATCTGCGAGAGCTAATCCCTCCTCTTTGCCAAAATCCGGAAAAAAAACGACTTTCAAATTAACTTGTAGGTTGTCCAATTATAAAAGCAAACTATACCACATATTACTTTCGGGTCTCTCCAAGCTGCAGACGCGGACTGAACACTTAAGAGACAATAACACAACTGCATTTGCTATCTCTTGTTCTCCATCGCTCTGACCGCAACTACTGTCTTCGATCCTTTTTTTTTTTTTTTTTTCTATAGGCGGAGAAGTTTGACGGCTCTGGAAAACCTGTGGTCGCCATTAAAGGAGCTCGCTTGTCTGATTTTGGGGGCAGATCTGTCTCTGCTTTGTTCAGCTCAACAGTGATGGTCAACCCAGACATGCCGGAGGCCTTTAGACTGAGGGCCTGGTGAGTCACACTGGTTTCCACGTATAATGAACACTCATGCACATATTCATCAACCCGCATGTTTACAAGTGCACATAGATATCCAATCAGTTTACACAACCACCACACAACTTGAGTAAGCATTCCTATGGAAGTATTCCTGTTAAACGCTGTTGCGAGGCATGTTCACACATATCCAGACACAATGAACAAACCGAAGTACAAAGCCCCAGTGATCACGTGTCAGGAGACTGGTGACATGCCCCTCTTCAGTCCCAGCGGGGGCTCTAGACACGATGTAGGCAGGATTGGATGGATGGAATAATCAGAACACGGATATTTCTGGATACTAGCTCTGAACTGTTACTGTATGTGCGCAGAGAGAGATGGGGACACGGGGAGCCGCATCAAACTGGATTCTTATTAGCAGCTCCTGTGGAGGGATTTTGAATTATGACTCATTCACTCATTAAAGCTGTTCCCAAGTCTGGCCGCAGCTGAAATATAAATGTGTCTTTTTTGATTGCCGAGTGTGTACATAACAATGCTTCAGTGTGCATACGATTGCCTGAGTGTTACACCGAAAGCTATTTTTAGTCTGAAAATTGCGTCGAATGGTGTAATCACAGCTTCAAAGTGTGAATACAGTAAATATAGGGGGTGTGTTTGCTGGTACCTGTGGGCATTATTCTGCTCAGTCTTTCAGTTGTTAATGTCTGGTTTATAAATGTGGCTAATTGCTTCATGAACAATAGCTTTAGCCATTTTTGTATGTGCACTGCATTAGTTATAGCAGTTACTTGTGTGTGTTGGTGAGGGACAGAGAGGAGGGGCAGGCTCCATTGCTCCAGCTTTAATCTTGGTCTTATTAGACTCTGGTCAATACACCATCTCATCCTGACATTCAAAGGGCTAAATAACTAAAATACAGTGCCCCTCCTTCCTTTCATTCCTTCTTCCATTCTTTTATAATCCCTGGCTTTTCCCCTGATCTCTCCTGCTGTTAGGTCCTCTCTCCAGATAAATGCTGACAGCAATGAACGCATGACAATGAATGGTAATCAAGGAGCAGGCAGGGTTTTCCACTCCTTTTCAACATATAGGTCTGTGCTTTACAAAGACAGTGTTTGCCTGACTGCAGTTCCTGTGGCGATGTGGTGCTTTGTGTTATTTATTTCTTTATTTTTGACCAGGCTTGCTTTGCATAATTGAAGGAAACTGATGAATTTGGATGATGCCTTGATTAGATTTCTCTGCACTGCTAGAATACAGAGCAGGAGTCACACTGATGCATTAAGATTTTTAAAAGAATATTAAAAAGGTAGATAGATGAATAGATGGAAGGGGTAGACGAAAAGAGAGCGAGATAAGTTTGTTTTTGACACAGTGTCTATATGAATAGAAATATATGCGGATATGAAAGGCTGATTGATGTATGAAAGCATTCATGCATGATGGGCAGCCATATGTTAGATCAAATGGATTGCGGGATACAGATGCAGTGACTGTAAATCAGTTAAGAGATTAAGGGAGTAATTCAGTGATGGCTGAAGATGGTTTCTAAAAGATAATAACAGACAAAGTGCAGTATCTCCTTCACAGGGAAAAAAAATCAAAGTCTGTTAATAAAACACACCTTCATACATGTAAACAAGGAGAGAGACTTGCTTTTAAACCTGTTTTACAAAGAGAGAGATACATTCCTGCACATGTTTGCAGATGACTAATATTGATGGTGTTTCCTGTGTAGTTCAATCACCTCAATATCAAAGGATCATTAGTCACGTCCTCAAGCATGCTCTGTGTGTTTTTCATTTGACTCAGCAAACCCTCCTCTCTTTTTTTTCTATCTCCCTGCACTCTAAATAATATATATTGTGTGTTAATTTCCACACTATAGGTATGACAAAGAAGGCTATGCGGTGGACAGCCAATCCCTGACAGAGGCACGATCAGTGGGCAGCGGAGGAAAGATGAACTGGAAAACACTGAGTGACATTAAGAATCAACAGATGGGACACAGAGATAAGGTGCAGTGCACACATACACACATACATATATACATATACACACACATATACATACACACACATATATACAATACATACATAAACCTGACCTGACCAAAACCCAAAGATATCCAGTATACAGCAGGCGGGGAGTTCTGGTCCTCTGAAATGATGCCAACACCGAAGTAACTTAAAACTGCATTCTATCAAAAGGCCACCAGGGGGCGACCGTTTTTGCGTGTCAAAAGGACTTCCGTCTCTATACAAGTCAATGGAGAATTCACCAACTTCTCACTTGATTTCTAACCTCAGTAAACGTTTTCAAAATGTGTTTATGGTCTCAATCGCTAGTTTAAAGCCTTCTTCAATGCAGTATGATGTTCATTTGGGACATTTTGGCCTCCCTGATTTTATATTTGACGATAAAGCAGGGTATGCATTAGGGCGTGGCTACGTCGTGATTGACAGGTTGATTGGTTCACAGGTTCAGGAGGGCGCCTCTTGCTCCTCCTGATGCCCATATAAGTAGAATCCGTGTTTTTTTTTTACCCGGCATGCACCGGAAATGTTCAAGATGGCGCTGCTCAGATCCGACACTATTCGCTTCCAAGCAGCAGTCCACAAACCAATGGGTGATGTCATGGATGTTACGTCCATTTTATATACAGTCTTTGGTATACAGTGATATGAAAAGTAGAGAAAAACAACTGGGAAGCTGGAACTAGGGAATTATTGCCTGTTAAGTTTCTGTTGATCAACTACTTTATTCATCTACCCTCATTCTTGTCAGTACAGTATAACAATGGTTCTATCTGTCTATAAGTCAGACACACTGTTTTGTTACAGAGTTAGAAGTCCTAGTTTATTATTAATACACTATTAATAGACTATTACTTGTCCTTCAAAAACAGAATAGCTTGTAAAAGTGGTGAAAATGCACAAAGTGAGCCTTATTTTATGTCTCAATTGTTTCATTGGCTCTGATTGTAGATTCATTTTGACATTCACGTGATTCAGTATAGTCCAAATTGAAGGGCCAGAATATGAGAACCATCATGAGAGCTTTGAGCTACTTTGGTGCTCATTATTTTACTTCATTATTGTTTGTATGCATTAATAACTTAAGGCGTCTGTAATCAGTATTTTAATAATAATAATATTAAGGAATCAAATGATAATGTGTCATTTGAGAGGCGTTACTTGTAGTGATGAACCTACAGATAATTATCACCCTGAATTGTGACTCTGCAGCTCTCCTCAGATTTATGGAGCTGAGTTTCAACTCAGTGTTTTTCTGTCTGGCTTGAACTTTACTGTTATGGTTCACACTCACCACTCTTACAGCGCCTGCAGACAGCTGTTTGCCGCTATAAAGCTGTAACCCTAATCTTAACCGCAGTGTACACTACCTGCACTGGATGGTGAATACAGTGGAGCATTTAGCAGTTTAAGAGCCAGACATTCCCCTCCAGAGTTGTTGTTGTAGAGCAAAACAAGAGCTAAAGAAGAGCGAATATTGGACTTAACCAGGTGGCCTGAGACACAACTCTGAATGATAATGCTGCTCCATAACTGCTGGTTGTCTACATAAGAAACTGTTAGCTAACAAGTTCGACTAATATCAACTTAAAAGATCATGATATGGCATTGTCATTTTCAAAACTTTTTTCTGCTCTTTTTTAAGCTTTTGGTTTTTGAGTTTGAGATCAGTTTACTTTGATATGATATTTTGATTGATATGCAAATCAGAAAACCTCCCACTCAGGCAGCTGAAAAATTAAAGAAACCCCTACAGATGACGCGACATCAGCATAGCTACAAAACAACAGAGTTTGATCGCAGAAGATCTTTTAGAGATGTGAGACGAGCACAGTAAACACCAGGTTTGGGTGTCACGCCCTGATAATCAAAGGGTTAGAGTTTAGCAGTCACACGAGGACGAATCCATGGTGTTGACAGACTTTGACGTTGTGAGCAAGACTCGTAAACTAAATCACTTGTTTATTGTGGAAAGAAAATCATGAGAAATATTTTCATTACTAAACAGTGTTATGATAAAAAAAACAGTTGAATGGTGTTTTTTTGTGTGTGTTCATCCCTATGTAGTGATTACACTGGAGGTCTTTTATTCAAAACTATCAAACATGATTTCCTGTGAAAAGGCATGGATTCAGTGATTTTTGAATCAACTGCTTAGTCTCATTTGAATGTAAGCATTTCGACAAACACAAATCCACAGCAGTCAGTCTTCCATTCATTGTAAATAGAGCAGCTTTAGGCTCTGCCTTGCTACGTATGACTTCATGGATTAGAGTCATGGTCCTCTTGTTTTAGCTGTAGCAGGGAGATAGTGATGCTCACATATTAGCAATACTGATTGAAGTGCTGAATGCCGCCATTAGAGGAGTGTGTGAGAACTCTCAAATTGAACCATGAACCATTTTAAGAAGTGCCTTTACCCAGAATTATCATGCTTTAGACCAAAAGAGTGCATGTAAGTGGTATGTGCCACTCACAAACTTCCAATCTAATTAATTGGGTTTATCTCTGACTAGTCTCCCTCGTTTCACGTTTACGGCTAGCTTCAAGATCAATGTTGTTTCTAATAAAAAATTCTAATTATGTGTTGGAGGTGGAGGACGCCTACAGGGCATAACATTACCAGAAGGGAAGTAGAGAGGACGGAGAGTGTTGGAGAGTGAGAGACGAGTAGAAAAGCCAAGCAGAGCCACTCAGACTTCATGTCACTTATAAACTTGCATTGAAGGAGGGAAAGGGAACAAGGCCACAGCAAAAAAAAAAAAAAAAAAAAAAATAGTGAAGAGTGTGGTGACTAAGAGTGAAGTGACAAGGGGGTATTGAGAAAAGGATACAGATAGGAACAGTTAACTGGCAGATTTGGGGAAAGGAGTTGAAAGGTGAGAATGTGTAAATAATTCAAGGGTTTTTTTATTCTCCCCTTTTTCTGTTTTTTCCTTTCCTTCTCCTCTTTGTCTTGTCTTTCCTCTCTCTCTCCGCCATGAGTACCTCCAACTGTTTCTGTAATTGAATGGTTTTGCTTTAAGGACGTTTTTCTGTAACATACTCTAAGGCAGCAGCTTTGGTAATAATAATGGAAAGCCAATCATTAGCTTATACTTTAAAGGAATCTAATTTGACATTCTACCTGTTTGCCTCCCTGTATGTGTGTGTGTGTGTGTGTGTGTGTGTGTGTGTGTGTGTGTGTGTGTGTGTGTGTGTGTGTGTGTGTGTGTGTGTGTGTGTGTGTGTGTGTGTGTGTGTGTGTGTGTGTGTGTGTGTGTGTGTAAGCAAGTGTTAAAGCCATTTCTAATTAATGTAGCTGTGTGTGTGTTGGGGTTTTGGGAAAAGCATTAAAGTTGGCATGTGCAGCCACGTCAATTATGTGAAGTAGATTTTCACTTGGTTGCCCTTCCACATACAAATTTTAATTGCATTTAGGTGCCAGAAGGTGACACAGGGATTTGGTGTGATAAGAATGAAAACTATTTTGAGAATGTTGGATGTGTGTGTGTGTGTGTGTGTGTGTGTGTGTGTGTGTGTGTGTGTGTGTGTGTGTGTGTGTGTGTGTGTGTGTGTGTGTGTGTGTGTTTATGTGTATGAATCTTTAGGTAAGCCTGCGCTCGTATATTTGTGTGTTTGTGTCTGTGAGCGTTTTTTTTTGTATCTGTCTTTTTGTGCAGAGTTAGTCACGCTGCTCTTCTAGGTTCTCCTCACTGTGCTTAAGGTTAAGACTTTGCCCCAAGGCTCCTGTGTATGCACTGGAATACTGAAGGAGAGGAGAAAAAAAAACCCACATAAGGAGAAGGGGAGAGATGATGACAAGGGCGGGATTTATTTGGAGTGGTCTAGTTGTGACAAAATCGCCATGGTCCAGATCCGGCTGACCTCTCTACTCTGTTCTCTGTAGCGTCTGACAGCATCGCAAACCCTCAACAAGCCCCTAAAGAAAGCATCCTGTTCTTCTCTTCCCCGCCACATGCACCCTCCCACCACCTTCTCCACCCATTGCATTCCCACCTCTTCAGCCTTCCAGCGTCCCAAATCTGCCCACGTCTACAAAATGTGATGAGGCAGGCACACGGGCGGAAACATGGGAGTGGAGTGTTGAGGGGGGTAGAGGGGTTGTTGCTAACGGGAGAAATTCTCCTAATTAAAAAAAACCTTCTTAGTAAGTGTTTCGGAGGGGTTCTTGCTGTGTGGCATGAGTAGTGGGTAGATGGATGGGTGGACAGATTATGAAGCTGTGACTCAGTGTTGGCTAGGGGGGGAAAAAGTGTCAGAGAGCTCTAAGTCTGACTGACAGTATCCGTAGAGGTCGAGGGGGACACAGGACAACGTCAACCATCTCAGAAGAGATGAACATAATGGCCTTTTCACATTCCGTGCTTTTACTGAACACTTTACAGAAAGTGTATGACCCCTCCGTGCGCTCAGCTGAGTGTCCCGCGGGGTCTGAAGCGTTTACTTTTAAAAAAAAATTAGTGTTCAAAGGAGGCCCGGTCGCCTGAATACCGCAGCTAGGAATAATGGAAAAGGACTCCGGTTTCTATTTTGTGGATTTTATGTTTGTATGACGAAGGAACGGCATTGAATTGCTCAGTGTGTGTGAATTTGGCTCGCATCCTAGAGAGAGAGTCTTTGATAGACTCATTTAGGCCAACATTAGTAATGAGTCTGGCCCGGCTCTAGCTTGTAGTTGTTGTTTAGAATACATTTTAAAGCATTTCATTTTAAATTCTGGCTGTAATTCCAACATCTTGTTTAAGGCCTGCTCTCCTGGTAGAAATACCCTCTGGTGATGCTAAGGAAACACATTTTTCTATAGTTTTCTTACGTGTGCATGTATAACGTATTTATCGTCTTGTGCTTGCACATGTGCGCCCGTTCTTATCCATGTGTGTCTGTCTGCTTGCAGGCGTGTACACGTGTGTGTGTGCCTCTTCCCAATGAGACACAGTTCATCTGCTGTGTGCATTCTTTATATTTATATTTATGGAAATCAAATGCTGTGCTTCTCCACAGGATGAGAGAATAGCCTTTTTCCCCCAAAATTAGCATTTCTTTCCTTTTTAGCTGTTGATTTTACCAGTGTGAGTTCTGCCGCCTAAGGTGCTAATATCTGTTTAAATTACTGCAACATCGCTGCATTTTAATTTGATTCTGTTTGACTGTGTACACTTTAATTTAAATTCATAACTGAAAGTTTCGCTCATTGTAGCTGTATTGCAAATGTGTAAGTTTGGGTCTTTGCATATAACCTTGTATGTTAGTTGTGTGTGTCTGAGTGTGTATGTACATTAACACAATTTATGTATTAGAGTCGGAGAGAGCGTTTCCTCTCATCTTGCATCTATTATGCATAGGAATCTCACACTCCCTCTGCTCTCTTCTTAAACTGTTCCAAGATTGTTTGGAAGTCAAATAGAGATGTGTAAACAGCGTGCATCTACCAGCTGGACTGACTTGTTGGCAACAGTTTTACTGACGATGCCAAGTTTGATCTGAGTTTTTTTATTGTATTTAATTCTTCTCTTTTCACCCTAAGCAGCTTATTTGCATTCTCAGAACTGTGAAGGATGTCCTGCCTCAACTAGAAGGATCACTTTTGCTCCACTTTGCGTTTTTGTCTCTCACTCAAGACTGATGGGCTTTAGTTTCATGACATTTGCTGTGTGTTGCAAAGTTATGTTATAATGATAACACAAGAGGAAGGCAAGAGGAGTACTAACACCATTTTGATGAGGACAGAACATCCACCCAAGATTATTGACGCTCAGTTTGGATGAGTGAATTTGGATTGATCTCAACACCTTTTGATGGAAAGGACAGTTCACATGAATGATCCTGTAAATGTTTCTGCACTCTTTCTGCTAGCTGATGGTTGCATTACTTTGTGTAGGTGATGTTTTCTTCGCCCTCTGGGAACATCTTTGTCAGTTTAGGTGGGCAGAATACTGTAGCTTCCCTTTTAGGTTTGTGTGCTGTTGTCCCCAGCAATAAAGAGTTTGAATCATTGAGTGTTTTGAAATTGGTTGTTGTACCCCACCACTGGTTTGTGATTTTAACTCTTGTACTGTGGACAAGTGATTACTCATTGTGTTCTTACAGCCCGAGCCATCTGGCGTCTTGTTCATCTACCAAAGCGCTGCTGCCTCCTACATAACAAACGCTTTGATGAGGTGTCTGTTCCGGTCTATTCATTGTACACCTTTAAGACCGCTGCTTTTGAAAAGCTTAGCGACGGTCTTTGCAATGCTCCGACCTGTTCTCCTGGCTGGTGAACAGGTCTGCTATTGTTTTTTGTCAATTGGTTAAGCACATTTTTTTGAGACACTGCTGCATTTCCTAAAACACTTACAGCAGTCACATCGTTTTATTCCGTGCAGCACAATAGTCCATTTCCTGCCGTCGTTCCGTAGCCTATGTTGCTGAGGTTGTTGTTAAAGCTTCTCCTCATATTTTGGATCGTATTTTGTGTGGGACATGTACAAATGTATTTGGGAAGTTGACATTTTCAGTAAAGAGCAAGAAAACGTAATGAAATCCTACTACTATAGTTAGTTTCATGGTTTGTTGACGTGGCCTCCCGAGTGGCTGTAAGTCAGAGGAAAAACAGCTTTTGGGGGCTAGCCAATCAAACCAACCAAGAGAGTGGGCTCATCGGGACGGAAAGCCTTAAATATCCTCTACAGCAAACTGAATAAACTCATGTCATAGAAACACCAATTTCAACCGTCTATTTTGAGGTTTCTCTTTGTCAATTTCCTCTTTTCTTAGAAGCTATTTACTGTAGTAATTACACAACATTTCATCTGATATTTGCCTTTACAATGTAGAAAAACCCTCCCAATGCCTCCCCTACATGTTGTCTTTCTTCCTCTGGATCCACCTCTCCCTGTGACCAGACACATATACACATCTCTCCTCTGTATGAATAATCTTTTATTCTTCCCTGTCTGTCTGCTCCATGTTAAATGACTGTGATACATACCTGTGTAAAACTCCCTGTGTGTGAATGTTTAAGAAATGATAGGTGAAGAGTTGCACATGCAAGATTAATTCGACATGTTTCTCTAGATTTATTGAAGTGTACATTTATGTTTAAAAGGTTGTCTTAATATTTTACAAGTGAATATTAACCATAGACTGTATATAAAAATGGACGTAACATCCGTGACGTCACCCATTGGTTTGTGGACTGCTGCTTGGAAGCGAATAGTTTCGGATCTGAGCAGCGCCATCTTGAAAATTTCCGGTGCATGCTGGGAAAAATAAAAACACAGATTCTACTTATATGGGCATCAGGAGGAGCATGAGGCGCCCTCCTGAACCTGTGAACCAATCAACCTGTCAATCACGACGTAGCCACGCCCTAATGCATACCCTGCTTTATCGTCACATATAAAATCAGGGAGGCCAAAATGTCCCAAATGAACATCATACTGCATTGAAGAAGGCTTTAAACTAGCGATTGAGACCATAAACACATTTTGAAAACGTTTACTGAGGTTAGAAATCAAGTGAGAAGTTGGTGAATTCTCCATTGACTTGTATAGAGACCGAAGTCCTTTTGACACCAAAACGGTCGCCCCCTGGTGGCCTTTTGATAGAATGCAGTTTTAAGTTACTTCTGCGTTGGCATCATTTCAGAGGACCAGAACTCCCCGCCTGGTATTAACACACAAAGTATAACGAGGAACATGTCTGATAGTTTTACATTACGTTAGAAAAGCAGCTTAATCCACTTTGATCTTAAAGGCAACAGCGAGGCATCACTGAGTCTGCTGATGTCGGGACTTCAGCAAAAAATGCATTAACTGTTGTGAGAAAATGAACCATAAATATGACAGTTGCACACAGTGTTTTCAGATTCATGATTTTGAGTGAATGATTTTCCCAAAGCAACTGGGGAAAAAAAGTGTAATGACATGAACAGATGGACTGAGAGGATCCAGTTCTGCATTTTCTTGGCACAAAATGATTCAGAGATAATACCTCAATCATGGCCTATGAATCTTTATTTATATGTAAAAGGGAAATAAATAAAATAAAATGTGTACCAGGTTATAAACAGATGTGCTGTAATCGATCTTTGTACGCTGCCAAACGAAATGTCAGCTGAGACTCTCATTAAAAATATGACAGATTGTTTTAATGTAAACACCAAAGAAGCTAATTTTACATAAATTGTGATTCACAAAGAATTATCTTAAGATGAGAAGTCCAACACTACAGTATCTGTTGCCAGTACATGAAACATCTTGGTAACACATTTTCATTCAAGACTCCAGAAAAGGCATCCCATGGGTACGTTTTATAACTTTAATGAAAAAAGGTAAAAACTTCATGTTGTTAACATCTGCCAGTATTACAAGCAACAACCAAGACATTCAAAGGAGAAAGCTACCAGCTAAACAGGGAAACTGGATGATCAACACATACTCTGACTCATTCTATTTCCTCAGTTGTTTCCTCCTGCAGCATTTCTTCGGTATTCTGTCAAGTACGTTTTTAAGGATGTGAATTTTGCTTTCAGTGGCCAGTGCTATTTAGCTGGCAAATCATACTTCTTACATAGTCTGCTCTCCAGCCCCAGCGAGAGGGATTTTTGCTGTTGCAGTTACAGTCGTCACAGTGATACATTTCATGCAATGCTGTTAAAAAATGTCTGGTCAGGATTTGGTAAGGGTGGCATGACATTTGACCAGACAGCATCATTTGCATTCCCTCTGCAGGAACAACCGGGTTTCATCAAGTGTAAAATGAAATGTTCAAAATGCAGCACAAATGTTAAATGTTTAAATGATAGTACTAAAGGTTCACTTGGTTTTTCATGTATGTTACTTGATTTTTTTGGTTCAATTTGTCCAAAGCACAATATTGTGTAAAGGAGCAACACCTGCTAATTAATTGCAGCCTTTTAGACGTTCAAATTTCATGTGATTTTGTAGTATTTATTGATCTTGTAGCTCTATGCCCACAATTTGATGTATTTTTCTCCCATTTGTGTTCCCTCTTCTCAGGCGGACTATTTCAGCTGCATGGCGACAGTGGTGTACGTTCGTAAAGAGAATTGTCTGTACCAGGCCTGTCCATCTGCAGAATGCAACAAGAAGGTCATAGACCAACAGAATGGAAAGTACCGCTGTGAGAAGTGTAACAGAGAGTTCCCCAACTTTAAGTACAGACTCCTACTTTCTGTAAGTGCAAAAGGTGGATTCATTAAATCTTGTTTGCCACGCATAATAGTCCTGCTGACTTCCTCCTGCCAAAGAATATTGAAATGTCTGTGATCACACATACACACACACACACACACTTGGACTTACACACATAAGTAATCTCTCACCCCTTCATCATCTCTGTCTGTCTGACTCTCAGGCTAACATAGCTGACTTCGGGGATAACCAGTGGGTGACATGTTTCCAGGAGACAGCTGAGGTCTTGTTGGGTCACAGTGCAGAAACACTGGGGTATCTCAGAGACACGGTAACACACACACACACACACACACACACACACACACACACAGTTCTCCTCTCTAACTCTCACAGCTCTTTAACAGACTACCTCCTGTAAACCAGTTACCCTGACCTTGTATTTACTTGTGTGTGTGTGTGTGTCTGTGTGTGTGTGTGTGTGTGTGTCTGTGTGTGTGTGTGTCTCTGTGTGTGTGTCTCTCTTCCATAGGATGAGGCTGCATTCGATGAAGTCTTCCAGAAAGTCAACTACACAACTCACATTTTTAAGAACAGAGTCAAGCTGGAGACGTATAACGTAAGTAGCTATACATGGGAGCACAATAGAGTTTGATACAATGCAATGCAGTTTAGTTTCCAGGGAATAAACGGAGCAGAATATAATGATAATGGTACTCATCATTGTCCTGCAAGCAGTGGAAAAAAAATCTCACTGATCCCTGCCTTGCAGAAATGCACGACCCTGATTGGCTAGCGCATGTCTTTTACAAACAATGTTTTAACGCTGTTCTGAATAAATACACCAGCAGGCATTTTATTTCTCCCAACACTAATAATGGCTGGATAAATGGGCTTTCCAAATAACTAGATTGCAAACAAGTGGCATTGTTGTAAAAACAGTAAATGATCTCATTTAGTGTCTATTTCACAATCAAACCAAAAAGTAGGACATGGCTGTGTGTGTGTGTGTGTGTGTGTGTGTGTGTGTGTGTGTGTGTGTGTGTGTGTGTGTGTGTGTGTGTGTGTGTGTGTGTGTGTGTGTGTGTGTGTGTGTGTGTGTGTGTGTGTGTGTGTGTGTGTGTGTGTGTGTGTGTGTGTGTGTGTATCACGATTACAAAATGATGAGACGGCAACACTTGCACTGTTTACAGATTTAGTATTTTCTTTGGCTTAAAGTATTTATCGGCTAGCAGAAATCTTTATGATGAGCTGGGTGCAGGCAGAAGTGTTAAAGATGCTTTCCAAACAGTGAAAATAAAAGTTGTAATGGAACTAGCTTGATAAAGTCTCCCCATGACGTTAAAGCGTGATACATTGCAATGTGTGCGATTTCAATTAATTGGCAGCATGTCATCCGTGAATTTGTAACCACCACACTTGTCATCACTTATTATCTTCCGCTGAACTGCAGTTCCCAAGCATGTAAAGCCACAATACAAGATGCGCAAACTGCAGTATAATCACAACACACTGTCAGTCACACAACATGAATCCAGAATCATTTCAATTAGTATCGCAGTGACAAGAGACTTGTTATGTAGCCACTGCACTTTGGATACCGGAAAACAAATACAGCTGTGGATTAATTTCTCTTAATTAGGCACTAATTAGCATTTAGCTATTGTCTCTCTAAGCCTAATTAGCTTAATTATTTAGACACTAATTTGCTACTGTGGGCACAAACCAAGAATCTGAGTGGAATGATTGAGATGTAGGATGAGCTCTGAGCAGTCCCATGTCCTGACCTCAAGGAACATACATGGAGCACTGCACTGAGTTTATAAGCCTTTCTTCATCCACTGGAAACAAACTGGATAGCATTTTGATGAGGATTTACACAAAGTCGAGGGAAAGTACTGAACTTCAGTCCTCATACAAATTAATGCACATTTTCTGTAACTGTAAACTCATTTAACATACGAAGCAGTGAAGAGGAATCTTCATTTATGGAGTGAAATGAGCTTGACTGTGTTTACAGTAAATGTCAGCATATTGCTGCTATTTATGATGCCACAAGAAAAAGCCTGATGCTCCACTAGCAGATGCTAGAGGCAGCAATTTTTATTGCAGCCCACAATATAAAATTGTTGGGGAAAAAATAAACAATATACAGATTATTTTGCTTTTATTACAGCTCTGCCAGTAGTGGGGCTCAAAATAGAAAGGTTTTCCTCACAGCTGCATCACAGGAAAGGTCACAGGGTCATTTAAAATTAATGGTTAATCTCTTTGCAAGTACAAATGTAAAGTTAATAGACATCTGCCCATTAAATTAAATATTCCTATTGCATAAGTGAAAATCTGCCCCGACGAAGAAAAAAGAGCAGAAGAAGTCAGGGCACAACAAATCATCCTCTGAAGGATATGACTATATATATACACATAAAGTGTAAGACAGACTGACTTCGAACACAATCTGAAGGCCTCGTCTAGCAAGAAGAGGAAGACATCGTGTCCATTTCAAGTCAACACCTCTGCGATTGAACAGCCTCCTCACGTCCAAACCAATTAACTGAGTGGTCACTTTGTTCACTGACTATGAATAAGACCAGCTTTACATTCCCTGCACCAAATCAGTTTAACACAACAACCCATTAATGAATTGTATAATGAGGCACAATTCACTCTAGTCATTTAGGCCTGTGTTTTGCTGTTCATTAACAGACAGTAAGACAGGCGCACACATTTAATGTTAAACACATCCAAACCTGAATATAGATGGATAAGGTGGAGTAGAAGTGCATGAAGCAGCATGGATGTGCTGAACAGCTGTTTCTAGGTCCACCAACACAATGAATACATATTAAAAAACACATAAAATCAAACATTTTTAATCAATTTATTATTATTTATCACATTTTGTTGAGTTATTGAAGGTGTCAAAAACTGTTCTAATGCCCGAGAACATAATAATGTAAAAGATGCATAATTCTACACAGGCCTTATGTGTGTTCAGAATGTATTTTCAGTGGTTGTTAGTCAAAGTTTACTGTTTTTATTTCAAAGCTCTAAAGATCTAAAGAGACGAGCACAGCGCAGCGTCTATGAATCACTTGTTCAGTGTGTCTTTCTACTTCAGCCTCAGTTTGTTCTCATGACTTGTGAGTGTGAGACAAGACAAATAGATCAGATGTCTACCGCTGCGTTTTCATTAAAAATAGAACAATGTAATGAAATGTCTTCAGTTTAATGAACTCACAAAAATTTGCACTTTGTCATTTTTCAGAAGAAGGACAGACAGAGAGAAAGATCAACCAGGTTTAGGATCATGTTTTGAAGTGGTTTCACCTTCATATGAACCCAAGTTTGTGTTATTTCAGGGCAGAACAGAAATGATAAACTACAGCCTTTTATAGTTGATCAAACCCAATGCACTCAAATCCCCCAAAGTTTTCTGTGCTATAATATAAATATTAAAGAACATGATCTGTTGCTGATTCTGGTGGTGCAGCAGTTTTAGCCTCAACTCTTTACTTTTGGGTTATGACTTAATTAACAATTTGAAAACATGATAATCTGTAACAGTTGGCCCTTAGTTTATAGTTGAAAACATGTAAAAGTTTTGTGTACCATCTCATCCGTAGAACAATGAGGTTGTTGTAGCAAGCTGCAACGACTGTTAATCACTAATAATGTTGCCAGAAAATAAAAAATGTCTCATATCACACTACTAGCCTTTCAACCAAAAAGTCACATAACCAGGAACCAGAAGAAATAAGTTCAAACTAAGACGTAAAAGTCCCTTTAGCACATTCCTGTGTTTATACTGCGTCCAAAGAAGCGTGAAGATTAGAAAAATGACCCATGGCACTTTAAAAATGTAGGCGGCATTCGAAAAACATTACACACATGAGGAAACAAAGTCATCGTCATACTGTTGTTCTGTGTATTTACCGTTGTCAGAATTGTATTTAATGAATCAATAAAAAAGGAGCAATGCAGAGAAGAAAGAAAATGAGAGTGAAAACTCCAGAGCGTGAGACTCCACAGTAGATGATCTGCTGAGTGTTTAATGGTTGTTTTTGGGTTTTTTTGGTTTCGAATATAACCGAAATGTTTCTTTCTCTCATTCACTCAGTTTATTCTCTCTACTATTGCTCTCCCTCTCCCTCTCATTAACTCTAACTCACTCGTTGCTCTAAGCTCGTTTACTCCAGATACCAGACAGTCGTCCTAATATCAGCACTAAAGTACTTCCTTGTTTTTACGGATGAGATGTTACACAAGTTGTAGCAACCCTCAGAGTTTGACCAGTCAATAACTGTCAGCTCTGCCTGAACCTTGTCCCTAAAGTTCTTGAACTTTTGGAAAGTACTAACCCTGGAGCAGTGACATTTCAACAACTGGAACTATCCTAAAGAATATCAATTTTGTTTCCTCTGGTGAAACTCTTTTTTTTTTCTCGTTTTGGTCCCCTGGAAAAGTTCTTGCAGTGGAGAATTCCTGTTGCAATGCCACAGTACTAATGAGTTTTTTAGCGAGTGGCGGTGCTGTGGATTGGGATCTGGTTCGACCACTTTGGTCCAGACCGAAATATCTAATTAAAGTATTGGATAAATACCTTTGAACATTAACACAAACATTCAGAGGACAACTCTGCTGACCCCACCTGACTTTTCATCTACTACGAGGTTGACATTTGTGATTCAGAGTGAAAGTTTGACTTACTTTTTAATTAACTATTTATCAATTACCATGCTATTTAGTGCAGACATTCATGGTCTTTGTGCACCTCCTGTATGCTTCATCTAGCTCAATCATATGGTCAACATTTTTAACACTTTGGCTCATACATCCACACTTTGATTCAGCTCATGTTTATATTTAAAACCAATAAATGTACAAATATTCTTAGAAAGGGGGGAGATGAAAATCTGCACCTGCAGACACAAAACCACTTGTATTTAAATACTATTCCATCTTAACTGTGTGCTGTGTCGGATTAAAGTGGAGCCCCACAGAGGCAGGAGTGGAGTGTGTGCAGTGAATCAGACTTCAGTGTAGTAGAAGCCTTTCTCACTCTGCCACAGGTGAAGTTAATGTAATTCAGATGATACTGAAGATCAGATTTGGCCTGCAGGATTACTGAGCACATAGGTGCATCTTTTCACATAAACATCTCATTTGCATTGGTTTAAAAGGAAAATACAAGATTACTGATACACTTAGAATGTGGGATGTGTATCTGATTATCACTCAATAATTAGATGAAGTATATTGAGTCCCAAGTCTTGGGGAGTCTTCAAGCCTGGATGGGTGTTTATGTTGAATCTGTGATACTGTATTAGTTCACACAGGTATATAAGCTTCATAAAGGTGTGAGCGTGTGCGTGTGAGTGTGTGTGTGGTTGTCTGCAGGAGGGCCTCAAACGTGTGTGTGCATATATGTGTCTTGGTGCAAGTGCATCTGTGTGCGCCTGCATCTGTCTGTCTGAAGTGAATGAATTGATTTTGTCTCATTGAATGCATTAGTGTCAGAGAGGACCCGTTTTCCCTGCCTTACATTAACAGACAGGCCATTGAGAGACACACACACACACACACACACACACACACACTTAACACACTCATGTTACATCATCAAGAAACAAGTCTCAGGAGATCTTGTCAACAGCACATTCAGGTATTTTCACTGTCCCTGAACCTGTGAAAAAGGTTTGAGGCTGAAGGTGTTGATGCTAAAGGGAAATGTTCCAAGAAGCTGCCATCCAAAGTCTTATTAATATGGTCCTTTACACTCTCAGTATTATATATTAAGGATAGATTTCTACGTTATTAAGGCCAACAGAATGTTCATTCAGCTCGATGGTCATTTTGAGTATAGTCTGTGTTGTGATCTGTATTTCATTAATGTAGCGTTGGTGCCACTCTTAAATTTGATATGATAGTACATAATGCATACAGAATGTAATAAGACCAAGAGTCTACATATTCACTACTGGGGCTTGAACTAAATGCTAACACATTATAGTTTTGCTTCTTAGCATGCTAACATTTGCTAAATTAGCATTAAACAGGAACTTTAGCTCAGGATGATGTGAATGTCATTATTTTTGTAGGTATTCATTCATAAACCAATGACAAATAAATGTTGGACTTGATGATGGTGCTAAGGGACAAGTTAAGGTATTACTAAAATGATCACAAGTCATCCTAAGGGAACAATGAGTATGTGTAACAATTTCCATGAAAATTAAGCCAATAATTGTTGAAATATTTCACTTAAAAACTACAAATGTCAACCTCATGATGGTGCTACAGGAAAAGCCAGAGCATTACCCAAGTTAAGAAGGCACATCACCTAGAAACCATTAAATATCTCTACAAATCCATCCAGTGGATGTTGAGATATTTTACTGGATAAGTGAAATCTTTGACCTGGAGAATATAATTATATATGTCACTAAAAACAAAGATTCCTCCTCTGGTGACCATTACAGTCAACCTGGGCAACATGTCATGGTAATCCATCCAATAGTTGTTGAGATATTTCAGTCTAGACCAAAGTTCAGACATTACTATCCATGGAGCTGTTAGCATGGCTAGAAGCTAAAGGTATATTTGTAAGTTTGGCTCGTCACTGTAATGTATAACTTACACTTTCATTATCCACATTTCTCTGCAGGGTAGGGCTGCTCAACATGACACAATCACTATTACTTTGGTCAATATTTAGATCACAATTTTTTAACATGATCACGCGTTGACTCATTGACTTTGTAAACATCATTTTTCATCTTTTTAACTGGATTTTCTTGAACTTAAATTATAATTCAATTGAAAAACAAATGCATGCAGGATGACCACCACTCCACTCAGCTAAATCTTTGTCAGGTGCTGGAAGCATCAATGATTTAATAATGAACGGGCAGGTAAAAATAACTCATCTCAGTCTTGTCATTGACTTTGACTTTATTTCGATCAGCAAAAAAATAAATAGAACCACAAAAAAAAAAAAACAGTACCACATCCCTCTAACAACAGAGCTGCATGGCTGATCGAAAGGGTCAGGGCTGAAGCTACAAGCTTATAGATGCCCTAACCTTTAAACCATACATACATGTAAATATATGTATAGTTTTTACCAAACTTGTTATAGACCACAAAAAGGGGTGGAACACAGCAAATATGAAACAACATATAGATCAGAAGCACCTTAAAGTAAAACAATACAAATGTAATTTCATCACATAGTAATGGCGCTTTTCCACTACACAGTTCCAGCACGACTCGCCTCGGCACGGTTCCAGGAACAACCTTTTCCATTACAAAAAGTACCTACTTAACGTGGGCGGGGTCGCGAAACTGCCGTGACTTCGTTTTATACGTGACACAAAACACAGAAACAATGGAGGACATGGAGGCAGTGGTGTACTTGCTGCTGTATGAGGCTTTCTGTCACACAAAGCAAGAACATTGAGCCGTATAGCTGTAACTATGGTAACGCTGCTGCCGGTATTTAAAAATGCCGGGTTTGATTCTTGTGTGGGACGGCTCATGACTCTTCCAGCGACAACTCTTCTGACCAATCAGCGGCCAGCAGTGTGTCGACGTCACATTTTAGTACCGGCTTGGATCGCTTGGAACCTCACCAGAGCAGGTACTATAAAAGCACCAGGTACCAGGTACTTTCCCTAGTGGAAAGGCAAAAAGAACCGAGGCAAGTTGAGGCGAGTCGTGCTGGAACTGTGTAGTGGAAAAGCGCCTTAAATGGGGCTTTGAGAGGGATCAGGCTTGAACCATCATAAATCATTGATGCCTGGATTCATAAGAAAAACTAAAACAAAACAGAGCTGTAGAGGAGTATCAGACAAGGGCCATCATGAACTATAGAGCCCAAATTCTACACTAGAAAATTACAGCACTCATATCAAAATAGTCATTGAGGCCCGTAGGCTGAAGTGTATCTAAAGTGTCAATCCAATAGGCCTTCCTTTGGCATATCTTTCTTTCCATATCTCCCCCTCCTGGCAATTCAGTGTGTTCTATGCCCTTGAATCGTAGAGAGGAGATAGGGTGTTGAGGATTCATTGAAACGGCTGGCAACAGGACAGTTCCCATCATTGTGTCTGATGGAGCTCTTGTGCTCAGTAATCCATAGTTTTACCTATGTATATCATATCACATGGGCTTTTTAATATGTGAATAACGTTTTCTGTGCTGCATGTGATACAAATCCCTTTCCTATAGATCTGGAAATCTCTGAGTTATGATGGCTCAAGTCTGATCCCTCTCAAAGCCCCATTTACTATATGATGAGATTATATATGTATGGTATTACTATATGGATCTGGCACTGGATTTATAACACGAGACAAAGTGAGAGCATCATTGTGAAACAGAACATGGCACAATAATCGTTTTATCTCAATTATCTTGTTTTCATAATCATTGGAAGCCAAAATTGTTGCCTAGCCCTACCACAGGGATCCTCGCTGTATCTAATTTGTCTTAATTACCCTTAGTGATGTCGGGGCATCTGTAAGAGGTGTGTGTCGGTATACGGGTCTCCAGGTATTATGTTATATCGTTTTTTTCTGGGATTAACCGAAACTCCCGCACCATATGAAATTGAGTTGGAGAATTGAGGGTGAATGTTGGACCGCTGAGTAATTGTTTTCTCCAGATGTGACTTTGATTAGAGTATTAGTCTCCCCACATTAAATTAACAAGCCTTTTTTTCTCAAAGTACGCCGTCCTTTAGAAGGCAATTATTTTAAATAAGTTGTCACCACATGTCAAGAGGAACCTTTGTCTTGACGGCCCCCTCTAGTCTTTAATTTACCTGCTATCCTCGCATAGATGCAAATTGAAAATACTAATAGCGGTGTTGAAACACATATGAGATTATATGCAAATCAAAGACGCAGGTTACACTGGCTGAGTTGTTAAATGATTAATGAATTGTCTCAGGATTAAACCTTTTTATAGTGACTGTGAAAATAATGAAAATACATTTTTGGCTTCACCCTGTGTAACGAGTCAGTGTGGCTTTAAATAATAATCACTCCAATTGGATCATGTAGACTTAAGAAGATAACTACTTGACTAGTAACACAGACTACTGAAGGCTCATATTAGGTTAAGCTGAAATTCCAAATGCATTTTTGCAAACAAACGTCTTCGGATTTTGTGCTTGGAGTAACAGTTATCAGCAACAAAAACACTTTCCATGTATACGTATGTGAGTATTGTTTTAAAGTAAGAAAAGTGTTAACCTATCGGGTCTGACTAAAGTGACCTCAGCTGGCAGATGAACAATTCTGCACTTCACCCAGGCGGGGAGTTCCGGTCCTCTGAAATGATGCCAACGCGGAAGTAACTTAAAACTGCATTCTATCAAAAGGCCACCAGGGGGCGAACGTTTTGATGTCAAAAGGACTTCCGTCTCTATACAAGTCAATGGAGAATTCACCAACTTCTCACTTGATTTCTAACCTCAGTAAACGTTTTCAAAATGTGTTTATGGTCTCAATCGCTAGTTTAAAGCCTTCTTCAATGCAGTATGATGTTCATTTGGGACATTTTGGCCTCCCTGATTTTATATTTGACGATAAAGCAGGGTATGCATTAGGGCGTGGCTACGTGGTGATTGACAGGTTGATTGGTTCACAGGTTCAGGAGGGCGCCTCATGCTCCTCCTGATGCCCATATAAGTAGAATCCGTGTTTGTTTTTTTACCCGGCATGCACCGGAAATTTTCAAGATTTGGCGCTGCTCAGATCCGAAACTATTCGCTTCCAAGCAGCAGTCCACAAACCAATGGGTGACGTTACAGATGTTACGTCCATTTTATATATTTTATCTATGACTTCACCATTAGACGTCAGGTTTCATACAGGTTTGGGTTTGGTTACAATTTAAACCCAGTGAGATGTGAGTGTGCTGGTTTCTTAAAATAAATTCTCTTCTAATGTTATTTTGTTATAGAAAGTCAACACTTGATTGATACTGATATATCTGCACTTCACTCAAGTCTATTTTTTTCCTCCTCAGGATGAGACCCGAGTAAAGGTAACCGTAATGGAAGTCCAACCAGTCGACCACAGGGAATACAGCAGGAGACTCCTCAGTAACATCCACAAATTGGCCAGCTGAACTTGATCCCCAGTCATCCAAACGGCTGCTCTGTGATTAAATGTGTCTTCGACCGGTCTCTGACGGGTGTCCGACTCTTTCCGACTCAGTGAGATAACAGCGTATCTGACTGAGGCAGCAGAGGGGTGGCGAGTGATTCATCTGACTAAATGGCAACCCAACAAAAGACTGATATTTAGTTGTTCATTTCCTTCAAAACGCCAGTTGTGAAAAACTGGAAATGTGATGGAAATTACTTTAACCTTTTAATTTAATTACATTTTAACAAAGAGGTTTGACTATGATTACATAGAAGTGTGGCTCAGACCTGCTTACATCTCATGTATCATTTACAAGCGCAAGCATTTTCTTTTTTCTTTATTTTAGAAGAAGTGACAAATTTTTTCTTTGTTATTTGTGCTGTGATGCTCACTTCGATGAGTCAGATTTATTTAAATTTTTCATTGTTTCATCTTAAATTGAATGTGTGGGGAAAGTGTGTGGGATATGCACGTGTTGGCATTTGTTTTAAGTGTGTTCACAGGGTTTGTTGCCTGTTAAAATGATTCTTTGAGTTTAAAAAAAAAAAAATGTTGGCTTTGCTCTCTGGGCTTCCAAAAGAAGAAGCAATAAAAAACATGTAAAGATAAAAACAGTGTTTCTTTTTTCTTTTCCATCCTTGTTATGTGGTTTTAAGAATCAAGCAGAATCACATATCACTGATAAATCATGCATCTTACTCCTCTTACTGTAGATGCACTGTGCATAGCAGTTTCACTTTCAAATAAAATGTCTGCAGCTCAGTATTTCAAACTAGTTTATGTCCGCTGTGAGTATTATATTCAGACACTGGAAAACAAGGACAGCACTTTAGCTGCGTGCTCCTTTAGAAAGGTGTGGCTCAAGGGCATGACACTGATTTCGGCTGGCAGCCATGCCACCTGCTCCTCTCACTCCCAGCACCATCAGTACCATCTCTTGCCTGCTGACTGCTACATGCTGTGTGGGGAGGTTTGGGAGATTAAACCCGCACACACTGATCTTTTCATCCAAGTGTCACCTTTCCCTCAACTTTTCCTATTATCTCTTTCTTTCTTTTCATCCTTTTGTTCACGGTGTTCTTAGGCCACAGTCTCTAATCACCCTTTAATTTGAATAACAACCCAATCTGACTTAATGCATTTAAAGTAGTGGCACAACATTTACTAATTCAGCCAGCATTTTAAATCTGAAATGAAAATTATAAAAAGGAATGAAGTGAATGATTAAAGGATGCTTTAGATTTGTGTCGATGATGAACAAACTGATATGCTCACACAATTCAAACCACCCACTACCGAGGTTTGCTTTACTCCAAAACCTCACCAGGTCAAAAATCTAAATCAGGACTTTTTTTTTTTTTATTTGCTGGCATACGCAGATGCATTGAGTGTAACTGTGTTCGGCTCAGCAAATCTCAAAAGGGAGTCCATGAGATCAGAAAGTCATTTTCAACTTAAAGCCTTGCTGGTGATTGAGACTTAAAGACACGTCAGTCTGCAGCACTTGCCAGCCCCAAGGCATTGTGGGACAGAGGGTGACACAGTGAAGAGATTAAGAGAAATACATTTTTTGCATTATCCTTGGAGAACTTTATCTGAATGTGACGTGCTAAGCAGTAGTGGACTAAATTGCTGGTAAAGTTGTCATATCTTCTCTCTGGGAATGTGGGACCTTCAGTCTGGTGAATATGCAGTTAGTCTCTATCTGCAGAATGTTTGTGAAGCTACAAGGACAGCGAATGGAAATGAGCTGCGGTTATCGCAGAGGTCTTGGCCCTGATCATAGTCTATCTGTCCGCATTCTTATCTTGAAACACACTGTAGTTCACTCAAGCCCTCGTGTGTGTGTGTGTGTGTGTGTGTGTGTGTGTGTGTGTGTGTGTGTGTGTGTGTGTGTGTGTGAGTGTGAGTGTGAGTGAGACTTCGCAAGAGACCAGCATTTTCAGAGAACCAGTATTTGCAACGCCTACAGAGAGTCACACCAAGACCTGACCAACGCTTTACAAACATCTACTGTACACCGGAGACATGTATCGTAGGCGTAACACTGGAATTATGCCTTTCATTGAGGTATTGTGTACATGTGCCCTGAGATAACTTCTGTTGTGATTTGGTGCTATATGAATAAAATTGACTTTACTTTTGGCATTCAAATAACATTTGCTCACAATTTAAAAGAAGTTCACAGTTAAAGCCCCTGCACACACACAAACACACACACAGGGGTTTTTACTTGTTCTTCAGACCTCAGATCAGGTGAAAGTTGTGCTGTAAATCACGATCGTGATCTCACCAAAACTCTGAGTGGACTAATAATAAGGTGTAAATTGTCCTGCACTTGATGCATCAAAACTAACAAGATAGTGAGGAACTTGTCATTCAAGCAGAGTCTGCACACACCCACGTGATCTTGAGAAGAGATCTGATCAGACAACATAAGTGGAAACACCTGGGTGGGTGGACTATGGCCCTGTTTATACTTGTCACCTGCAGCTGTTTGGTAACAGCCAAAAACTCCAGTAGAATAACTTGAGCAGTTTAGTTACAGCAATATCAGGCTGTGTCCAAAATCCCTATATAGTGCATTTATATTGCAATTTTGCAATAATTGCACTCTATTTATCCTATGGTATTTTGTGTGTCTCATTTCTGAGGGTGTGTTTATGCACTAGGTAATGCATGTGGGCCTACACCATTTTTCTACAAACAATCCCATAATTAATACTCCACATTTTGTAGATGATGATCATTACTGAGTGTTTGAAATCTCAATGTGCTCCTCACTATTAATTCATTAACAGTTTCTATTATAAGGAGTAGTGAGGAACAGCAAACAAATGAATGGGCCATATCTGTGAACTACAAGCAAAACTATGTGTATCTCATTTTCACAGGCTCTCCCTCACCCTGCTCTCTCACCTCCAAAATCATTCACCTGATGAGGGATCAGATAAGAGTTAAATCAGTATGTTGTACCTGTTGGAGACTGTCCTTATCAGATAAGGAGAACAGCTAATTTCATTGCAATTGTAGCTGTCGCCGTGTCGTCACAGGGGGACAGACCCTGTGCTGGCTATTTCCACAGACAGCTTACTGATGTTGGTAGTAAAAGTCATGATTATGTCTGCATCTTGGGGATACAGATGCATTTAGACCTTTTCAACATGTGGCTAAAATGTTTCTTCAAATATTTGGATTTCCAGCCATCTCAAATTCCATCTTTATGGATTAATTTACACTTGTAATGCTTTTCCCGATAACTATCTGACTGCCCAAGATGCATGACGTGACTGTGTGTAAATGGGGACTATGGGTGTGTAGAGTGTACCTACAGTGCATACAATGCATGATGTACACTGTTCACGTGTGCTGCAATGATGGTTATTTCAAAAGTCTGCACAGATGTATGATTACATAAAAATAGCTTGGGAGTGGTTCATCATGCTCAATATCCTAATTAGATTTTTAAGTAAGCAATATGAAATCAGCTGGAAAAAGAAATCCAGCTCACGGATGCTATAGATGCTATAGATGCCATTATGTTTGTGTAGATGTAATGGAATATTGTTTCCCATGTTAATTAATTTCTTCTGCATTGCTGGAAAAGAACAAGCCTGCTCAGTTGACTACTGAGCTATAAAGGTTGATTATATACTGGGAACTGATAATGACTGTGCAGTTCTCCTTGAGTTCTGAGTGGCAACAAATGACACTGCAATGATTACCCTCATGTGCTTTCATAATGTGTTTTGCCTTTGCTAACTTACACATGAATCTAAAGCAATCATGATTAGAGAAATGATTCCTTTCCGTCTTCCCACGCCCGCACCACAGTTACTCCGAGGCAGAAGTCTATTGAAACCACATGTGGCTTCTCTTGGATAGTTTTCATTTGAAGATTGGTGTCTGCACCAGAAATATAACCTACTGCAGGTCCATGGCTGCAAGGACATTTGTATTATAACACAGTAAACAGCTGGTTTGAGTCACTGAATCAAACACACATTTAGTTGTTATTCGGTTACCACTAGACAAAGTCAAGGTAAGTGTCTGATTAATAGAAAAATGTTATCTCAGACAAGGAGTGAAAAAACATGAACACCACACTATGTCATTTACAAAGCACATTTAAATTTTTTTATTTTTTAGCAGACTATAATCAAATATTTGACTATAAAGTCTAAAAACTGCAGAGGAGTCTGCTGTGAGAATTAAAAGGCAGTATTAGGATTAAATGTAGTTGATTTAAATGTTTCTTTGTCTGCAGTAAAATAAAGGATGCAAACTGCAAATATCACAGGCTTTGTTGCCCAATCTCTTTATATTTTGTTTTCATATCTGAAAAGACTGAAACACATGTGTGAACATAAAAGTGCTCCGGGGCGGTTAGACTCAAGTTTGTGAAGAAGTGAATCCAGCCAGCACACAGGATCCCACATCATCTATCTACATGTTGTGCTTTGATGTGCATAACTTAAAAATTCTTGTTTAATCCAAAACATGCATCCACTGGCAGGAAGAAGAAATTGTGTTTTCCCCAAAGCTCGATGAGGACTGTGCTCGTCGGTTTTCCAACTTCATCTCTGCTGGTCCTACACAACATTTTAAGAGACAGTTTGACTGCCTGTTTCTGCTCAAGGATTTCACAGTGTTATCAAGGACACTCCACTCTCACAAGGGTATTTATAGGCTCTGTGTGTATGTGTGTGTGTGTGTGTGCTGGTGTATGAATATATGATCTCCCACTTAAAGAGCGATCTCAAGGCAGCAGCAACACTACTCTGCAGGGGGGTTTTAATGTTACTTGTTCATAGTGGGGACCCACAGTTGCAGATTTTTCTCAGTAACTCTTGACTTTCCTCTTGTAGGAGTCCATTCTTTCTTTTGTTCAGCCCTCCCTTCGTGCCTCCTTCCACTCTTTACATAAATTACCCAATCCCCCTTTAACACCCCACTCAGTCCATTATTCTCCTCATCTGTCTTTTCCTCTGCCTTCCTGTCCACCTACAGTATCTGATGTTTTTTCAAGCTGTTTCAACAGCGCCATCATCATTTCTCTCTGAGCTCCTCATCGATTTCTTTCTCCACTCCACGCTGCCTCTCATCTTCTCCTGTTTTTGTTTCTCTCCTACCCACCACCAGTTAAATAAACCTTCCCTCCTGCTCTCTCTCTCTCTCTCTCTCTCTCTCTCTCTCTCTCTCTCTCTCTCTCTCTCTCTCTCTCTCTCTCTCTCTCTCTCTCTCTCTCTCTCTCTCTCTCTCTCTCTCTCTCTCTCTCTCTCTCTCTCTCTCTCTCTATCATAAACAGATTTGGCCAGAGGGCATTTATGTATGTTTTTGTCTGCTCCACTTGGAGAGCCAGAGTCCATGCCAAAACCAAGGCCAGCATGCACAGTGCACACTATGTGCCTGTACTTAAGCATGATAACTCTTCAAAGATGGAAAGATTTTAAATTGCCAGTATAAAAACGGCGAGCAGTATGATGGATCATAATATAAGTGGTGAAATTATTGGATGTGATAATGACACATAATGTTTTAGGCACACATTAGCTGTCCGTCCCTCTAGGTACAGTATAATGGACAGATTCAACTGAAACGGGTATGTTTCTATGGCATGCATACCTAATAAGTGGATGATTACATTAAAGATAACTCCGAGGAAGGCTGTGAGTGGCGTTGGAGGGAGATGGAGCATTAGATTAAATGTCACAGTGGTACAGGCTTCACTAGAAATGAAAGATTACACTGTTACTTACTTCAAGCAGTGTTATATATTTACTGGAAAAATTATTCAACCTCTTGTAAACACATAATAGGTTGAATATTTACCACAGATACAGTTTTGAAGCATCTTTGATTGTGTTTGTCAGAGTCAAGGTGCAGTCTGTGTTGCTTTCATCTCATTCACCTCCTTGTGTCAATTTGAGGTTACATATGTGAATGTTTTTTTTCTTGTTGTTATTTTGTACTGAGGGGTTGTAATAAGACATTTTGTGGTTCAACCCTCATTAGTCCATGGCTGTTTTTACTTTGTGTTCAATACACAATTTGTGTGTTTCCAGTTTTGTACAAGGAAATTGCAAAATACATTATAGTTAAGGTTAGCACAGAGAAAATGTGAAAACAGCCATTTAGTGTTACATCATTCTGCATGGTGAAGGTCAAACAACTAAGTGACAATAAGAAAAGCACATTCTTTCTGGAAAACATGCATTTATAATCCCTTTTTTGAGTTGGTAGTGATTATGAATTCTCTCCATAAAGCTTGTTTACCTTTAGAGTCCCTCACAGTGGCACATTTTTATCATACTCAACTAATTGCCAAAATCATGCACTGTCAAGTGTTGTGCAGTGTTTTATAGTATAAGTAGAGAGCATGGAATTGAGACACAGTGTTGGTTAATGATGTCCCAGAATGCCTTTCAGCACTTCTCAAAGATAGGATGAAAACTCGTTGCCCTGATGATGCCGGTGAACAGATCAATGTCAACATCAGGAGACTAGGATAATCAGAGATTTAAGCAACAGAATGAGAAAAATGTGTGAATAATAGCAGACATTACTCAAAGTACTGCATTATATTTTGGTCTTTTGTGGCTGCTGTCGACAGACAAATTGGTGTCTCTGGGCTCTGTTCTCAAGAATCAATGGTGCGGAGTGCTGCACACCCGCTGTGGCGGCTGACTTTTGGAAATTTCATTGCTGGAGGCATGTGGGACAATTGAAGTGCAGTTGGAAACGGGGTGAGATTATGAATAATAAATAAAATAATAATACATTTAATTTGTACTGCACTTTTCATTCACAGTGATAAAGAAAATAGTTAGAGTTAAGATGAAAAAGCCTTCCTGAATAGAAAGGTCCCTTTTTTAAAAGAGTCTTGGTTCTGTGCTGCCCTCAGATGGTTAGGAAGGCTGTTCCACAAGCGTGGTGCAGCAGAGCAGAAGACTAGGGCCCCCATGGTGTGGAGCTTAGAATTGGGGGCCTGGAGGAGCAAGCTGCTGCCAGATCTGAGGGTGCACATGGAGGTTTGGTATGATCAGTTCCTGTAGGTAGGGAGGTTCATGGGGGAAAGAGGGAAGTCCTGGATGTCAGAGGTGAGATGAGGTATGAGGGATGACTGAATCTGGTGTGGAGTGCCAGAAAAGAGAGCTTCAGTTTTGCTGCTGTTTAACTGGAGGAAATGTGTGCTCATCCAGGCCTTAATCTCCTTAAGACAGATGCTAAGAGGTGACGTGCTGCAGAGGGGCTTTGGGCAGTTTTGATGTACAGCTGAGTATCATCAGCATCAGCAGAGATCACATGTATGCTGATGACACATCTAAGGGGGAGCATGTATGGTAAATGGAGAGGGCTGAGAACAGATCCTTGTGGACTGCCACATGTGACACAGAGTGATCTAGACCTTGTGGCGGCCTCTGCTGGTGTTTGCCAGTGGGGTCTGGAGTGGGTTGCTGGTTGGCAGTGGGCTGGGCAAGCCTGGCAATATGGTAAGTGGGGACACCTGGGCCTGGTGAGCTGGTTTACTATGTAAGGAGGGTTTTCACTCATTGTCTCTCTCTCTTTCCTCCCAGACAGATGCCTGCCTCCCCAGGTGACGTGGCAGCAGTTTCAGTTGTCCTTTTGGTTTTCTTCCATGCACCGTACAACACCCACACACACACCATACTCACCATGCATACACATCCTACTATACCACTGATTGTACTGACTCTCACACCCCACGTTATTGTATTCTCTGAGTTATCCTTATTGTTGTATTAAATAAATGCTTTGCTATTTCCTTTGAGACGGTGCGTCATGGTCCAGAGCCAGCTGTGACAACCTTCATCCTCCAAGTGAGACATACTTAGCCCTACCGGAAGGGTACAACTGAGACCACTTAAGTCTGACAGTCCATTGGTGGTGTGGAGACGCTCAAAGACAATAGTGCTATCCACAAGTGTCAAATGCAGCACTTATGTCAAGGAGAATTAGGGCAGAAGGCGACCCTGCATCAGATGTCGTCAGCTTGAGTAGAGCTGTTTCAGTACTGTGTGCTGAATGGAAACCTGACTGAAATTTTTAAAATACATTGTTGTGATTAAGGTGGTCCAGAAGCTCAGAAGCAACCACTTTCTCCAACACCTTAAACAGGAAATGGAGATATATAGGAGGTCTGTATAGCTGGCGAAAACTTCTTCCAAGGGGGGCTTCTTGAGTAGGGGGTGGATCTAGCTCTCTACAGCTCACCTGGTATACGGTAGTCTCACAATGTTTCCAACACTGATTCCCAAAATAGTTCTGCTTCCATATTACACATTTAAACCACGGTGCAAGCCTCTGTGGATCTAACAAGGTCTGTTTGTTTTTTTAAATCCCAAACTCAGCAGGTTAAAAACCTCTTGTTGGGTGTAATTAGGAGGTTGAATAAACTCTAAAACTGTGTGGCGGTGCAGGACATCATAATTAAAGCAGTTACATTGTTTGGGCTGAATGGCAGCATTGGAAAAAGCCACATTCACAGAGTGGAGATCATTATAGGAAACATGAGGGGAGCTGCAGCTGAAGAAAAAACCCCAGCCACCACAGTCCGTCAGTGACAGTACAGCTAAGAGAGAGACATGCACTGTCCTCCAGAGAGAAGGGACCCCAGTAGAGCAGGTAGGAAGCACTTACATTGAATACTCCAAAAATCCACAAATCCCAGTAGAGCAGGTAGGAAGCACTTGCACTGTATACTCCAACATCCATACATCCCAGGAGAAAAGACAGGCAGTACTTTACTTTAGTTAATCCAAGGTTCACTAGTTTGATAGATTGTATTCCAACTCAGGGAGCAATAAAGACACGCAGACAAAAAACATAAAAAGCTCAACAAAATGCAGGGACGCCACGTTAATCAAGCAGTTTAGTTCATAGTCAATTATCTATTTAACAAAGAGGAGCAGCAGCCAGTATGTGCCGCTATTCCCTCGTAATGCAGAGTAGACGAGAAATATATTAACAGGATGTGGCAAAGACTCATGTCAGTCATCATCAATCAAATTGGATTTTTTTTTTCCTTTCTTTTCTGAAGGATTGGTCTCTGCATCATGGAGCTCAGTCTTGGATAGAGAGAACAGCTGGGAGTGGATTCACTAAAAAAGCGTCGCAGAACTGCTGTTGGTGAATATGTGGCACCTTAAATCAAATTAGCTTCAATAACACATTAATCTTCTAGGACAACCAAATGTGAGAAACAGTTTGAAGATATTTGGGCAAACAGAAGTAGTGGCAAGTTTGACTTTCAGTGGTGAGTGAGTGTTCATAATCAAGTCCCTGTTTAATGTCACACTTTGACAGATGGATGTCAGAGTATGCAGTGCAGCATGTTGGATGACAGTTATTCACACCACAGCCAGACTAGCTCATAGCTCGTATGACAAATTGTCTCCTTGGAAACTTTATCAAGTCATATTTCAACATATGATCTGAACAAAATGTGTTAAATTTATTCCGCTTTTACTATTCAGGATAACAAATCTGTTACAGAAATTACCTCCTTTCTCTCTTACTTTATTGGCAAAGAGACAATTTATTTTATACACCCTTGGTTCCAGAAGTAAAAATCCCATTCATTTTTCCAATAGATTATGTTGCGTTACTCACGGTTGATGCACTTCTATGGCTTGAATCAGCATAAAACCCTCCTGGTTAAATCAGGATCTTAACAAAATAAACAACTGCATGAGAAAACAGCTGGTCCTTTGATAAACAGTTAAAGATACAAAACTGTGTACTTAAACACTCAGGGGTAGCCGTTTACTACTACTCCCAAGTTGCATTTTGGCAAGAAATCACTAAGCTTAAAATGCAGTCATGTGTGCAGCTAACGGTGGGTGGAAGCTAAAGATTACAGTATTGAGAAATATTCGAGTAAATTCAGCAACAACAGTGCTGCGTCTGGATTTGGATGGATCTGCAAAGACGAAACTTTTTGAAATCATTACCCTCTAATTAGTGCATCTGACTGGCGCCCGAGGCTCATGGGTACTGTAATATTTTTAGTCATCAGCCATGTCAAAAAGTCTTGTAAAACATGATTTCTCAGAAAGCTGAAATCATTGAAACTATTGGGGAAAAACATAAATTTATAGGATTGTTAGATTATGCTGGTGAGTCCTGTGTTTCTATGTTAAGTAATGTTGAATGTTGATATTTCCAGAACCAGCAGCTCTCACCACTTCACGACTCTACTGCAACCGTAATCAACCCCACTGATGATGTCTCACTCTGGAGTACACTGACACGTCACTACAATCAGGTAAGAAATTAAACTACTCTTCAGAGATTGAGAGGTTTTGGGCTGACATGTCATAACCATAACATTGACACCAGATGAGGCCATATCTTTTGGAGGAATGGCATTCATCCCTTCTGTAGAGTCGTGTACACTGTTGAGCAGCACTGAAGCTGTTTTGGTGGTTGTTAGTTTTTCCTTCTGTATGTTCATGCAAAAATTACTTGGTAAAACTATCAAATTGGGCCATAATATACTTTCAATGTGTGGTGAGTGGGTGGTATAAGCATAAATACCTTTAATGCAATAATGCATGGGATCCAAATTACGCTGCTACTGCCAGAGATTCATTCACCTCTACCCGCTTATACAGTCAGTAACTCTACAAAATATCACTGGGTGTCTCACAATGATGAAGCCAACATGCTTCATGATGTTTATAGCAGGTATAATCTTTATCATGTTCACCATCTTACATTAGCCTGTTAGCATGCTAACATTAACTAATAGGCATGGAGGTTGTTGGGAATACTAGTAGTTTTGTTTGTATTTAGTTATAAAGCTGTGAAGTTTCGGCCAAATTAAAATTATACCTGATAATGGCAACAAGGTGTTAAGGGTTCATTTAAGTTTTAACTACTTTAGTTAACTACAAATGGTGTTGCCAGAGAAAATGATAGGTCTTCTTGGGATGATGAATGTCTGAACAAAACCTAATGTCAATCATTCAAACAGTTGTTGAGATATTTCAGGCTGGAACCATAGACTGTATATAAAATGGACGTAACATCCGTGACGTCACCCATTGGTTTGTGGACTGCTGCTCGGAGGCCAATAGTTTCGGATCTGGGCAACGCCATCTTGAAAATTTCCGGTGCATGCTGGGTAAAATAAAAACACGGATTCTACTTATATGGGCATCAGGAGGAGCATGAGGCGCCCTCCTGAACCTGTGAACCAATCAACCTGTCAATCACGACGTAGCCACGCCCTAATGCATACCCTGCTTTATCATCAAATATAAAATCAGGGAGGCCAAAATTTCCCAAATGAACATCATACTGCATTGAAGAAGGCTTTAAACTAGCGATTGAGACCATAAACACATTTTGAAAACGTTTACTGAGGTTAGAAATCAAGTGAGAAGTTGGTGAATTCTCCATTGACTTGTATAGAGATGGAAGTCCTTTTGACACCAAAACGGTCGCCCCCTGGTGGCCTTTTGATAGAATGCAGTTTTAAGTTACTTCCGCGTTGGCCTCATTTCAGAGGACCACTTGGCTGGAACCAGGTGGACCAACTGAATGAAAAATGCTATGCCAATGCGTGGCTAAAATAATTCAAGATTTAATTATATTCATTGGAATTTTTAAATTATATTCAAACAATAAATAAAAATAGACATCACGCAGATTTAAAAAAGTGTATTTCAAGACTGAGAATTCAGAGCATGTTCCTGAAACGTCTTTATTTGGTATGTTCCTGTTCTGAAAAGAGCTTTAGATGAATGTGAGCCAATGTTGCAGCTGAATGTGTTATTATGTCCTCACAGTCTACGACAGAAAGTAAGACAGAATAAAAATCTATTCATCTTTACTGTATTCAGGTGGAGGCAAAAATGTAAGACATGTATATCCCAAAACCAAATAAACAACTATCTGCATGGCTAGATACTGCTAGAGGAAACAATAAGATATGGATTGTTTTTCTAATGATTTAGGAGAACTACTACACTGACTGAAGGTCAGTGTTATTCCTCACCTGTCTACCAAACTCTCTCAGCGTGCTCTCACCTCTGCACACCTGTTGCTTATTCCCTCATCAGCCTTTGTGACCTGCCTCCTGCCTCACCACCTGCAATTCATTTCTCCATTAGTGTCTGTGTTTATATATATATAGCTGACATTTTGGCTGGCTAGTTCTGCCACTGGCTTTTGTCAGATAGTCTGTCTTTTGGTGACCTGTCTGGCCCTCCACCACCTATACCTACCTTTTTCCTGTATGCACATTATGTCTATAGTGTCTGTTGTGCTGAAGGGTGCTACAGTATCCCTCTCCAGCCGGGTTATTGTTGCATTTGGGTCCTGCTAACAAGATGTCGATATGAAACAGTATTACAAAATGTAGTTTCTGGAGGATTTAAATTTTTTTTTAAAAAGTGTTCTTCATGCTGTACAACTTCAGTGGATCAACCTTTTCGTTTTTTCTTTTCAGTCCACGTGATGCTGCCTCTGTGTGCACCTGTAGTGTCTTCAGGATGAGCCAGTAGATAACTATCTTAAGCTTCTATCTTCATAACCTCTAATCTGATCAGAGAGATTGCTGTGATACTGTAATTCCCCCTTGTTTGTTTTGCTTATCTGAAGGATTAGATACACCTACTGGGATGGTTTTACTTATTGTACTTCCCTATTACCAGGTAGAGAGAGGAAGAGAGGTCTGCACTACTCAATAAAATCTGTACATATGGGAACATTGGCTCTATTGCTCACTCTTTATGTATTCATACATACATTCATGAGTGAACTGGCTTATTTCCACCTTCACATTGCCTTCCAAATTGAGGTTTTAACTCATTCAGTCATCACTTGATTTAAAAAATATGAAGTTACAGTCACATGTTCGGTGTCCGGATTGCAAAAAACAAAATGAAATATAGAGACATTGTTTTTTCTGCTTTTTCTTTTTAAGTGTAACTTAATATCAATATCATTCAAGTCAGGAACAAAGTAACTTAGAATATAAATCATAAACAACATCAGCCATGTGTAATTCAAAAGCAACATTCCCTGAAAACATGGAACAAGGACTAGAAAGCGATAACGACAAGCTAAAATGGGAATTAACAATATTGCCAAAATCATAAATAATTAACACCATCTTAATGACTCTCAGAGCAGCCTCAGGCCATTTGTTCATATTAGAAATAATAAATACTGAGACACTGCCTTAATAACTGTAGATGTTAGTGTGACCTGATCTTCCATATATGTTAGGGTTTTAAAATTATTTACAATATTAATCATAAGGTGAATGGGTTCAATGTGACAGTTCTTTATAAATCTTTAGAAAAAGTCACTTTCAACCCGACCTCACAGTCTCAATTCTTTTGCACCGTGAGATGTGTAAACATAAACGGGAATGCTCATATTGACGATGATGGATATGCAGCATATGGATAACTTTCATTTTGCTAGCATGTGTTTTGTAATAATTTGTTCAGGAACTGCTCTATTCTGCTCTGAAATCAGATTCAGCAGATGTGGTGATGTTTCTGTCTGCTGTTTCGCTCGCTCCTCTCCACGTTTTCCAGCTGAGAGCTAAGTGGAGACATGGCTAATTACCCAGTTTACACCACAAACGTAATTACACTCCTATGGGAAGTTAAACATTGAGTGTGCAGTATGCACTGAATGGGAGGAAGCGAGGGTGGAGGACGTGGAGGATTTCTCCTATGTGTATATGTGAGTGTGCATGTAGATTCATCACAGGTACATCAGTGAAGTATTAATGGTACGCTCTTCTTCTTCTAAGCTTACAGGGCAGTTTAACATTTAATTAAACATTCAAACACCCTTTAAATGTTACGTTCAAGCAGGATTAGTGGTAGAATATAAAAAAGGCCAACATAATAGAACATGTCTGTCTTGCTATTGAGCTTTCAATACCTGCTGTCGGACTTAGAATAAAAGAATGCTGCTTGAAGCTCATAAATCTCTCTCCCAAAGGGACGTGCCTAATCACAGATGCGCCACATGTCTGAAGCTCAGTTATTTAGCCAGATTATCAGTGCAGGAGGTAGCGAGCAACAATGCTGCAAAACCACATTCCTAAACACACAACCTTGGGAGCTGGTGATTGCTGGAAATATTGCCACCTTGTATTAAATTTGAGTTTAATAGGGAAAAAAAGGAGAGATCTTATATTAAATGGGGGATTGGAGAGTAACGGCTGTCAGCCTGGAGTTAATGTGTAAAAATGGTCTTTTCTTCCTCATGCTATTATATCAACTTGCTCTGATGTTCTTTGCCATGACTTTTACCCACCTGCATATGAGATCACATGTTCAATCACACTCTCAAAATGCTGCAGTTATTTTCAGTTACTCTTTTTTCTTCTCTCTCTCTCTCTTTTTTTTTTATTATTTTTGATTTTTCACAGTTATAGCCTCAAGTGTCCTTTTTTTGCTGCTGAATTGCTCATGAATTTTAACATGCGCAAGAAGAAGAACAAAGAAATAGAACAATAATAGTCCCAATCAAAATCATATCACCATTGCATCACATAATGTATGTGTGTGTGCTTTTTTTAGATCACATCACAGAGGAGTGGAGAGTGATATAATGAATTGGAACGGAGGGAGGGAGGAAAGGAAAGGAAAAAAGGAAGGGAGGATGGAAGGGAGGAAGAAGGAAGGAAGGAAAGGAGGGAGGAAGGAAGGAAGGATGGAAGGAAAGGAGGGAGGGAGGAAAGGAAGGGAGGAAGGAAGGGAGGGAGGGAGGGAGGAAGGAAGAAAGAAGGAAGTAAAGGAGGGAGGAAGGAAGGAAGGAATATTTACCTTGGACTCCATGTTGCTACAGCTCTTCAAAAATAGTTACAGCACTCATGTGACAGAAGTAACCAACATAACAGTTTACACCAACACAAGCACAGTAGGGAAGGAAAGCAAAAGACAGATGGTCTGTGTCATGTCACATTACAAATGTCTGCAGTACCTGCTTCTTTTCTTTGTCTCATCAAAGATTGATGTTTGCCCCTCCGTCCTGCTGACTGATTCAGTATTTTCAGAAATGAAAAAGGAAGCTTTGTTGGAGGACACACAAAATATTCTTTTAGAAAGTAATTTCACCACATATTGTTGAGCATAAAGGCACGTTAAAGGTGTTGTGTCAAGTTTAAGGTACCTTGTATTTGTGCTGTTCAGCAATGATTTTATGAGCAGTGTCACTACATTGTTTGTATCACTTCTCTTCTCCTGTGCTTATGATTGAGCTCTTTCAAAGCACTTTACATTTTAATCTTTCATTTGCACTCTATGTCCTTTTAATGATTTTAAAGCTAATTATCATTTTATGCTGCAAACTTATATTTAATGCTCTATTATAGTATTTTATTTCTTTCTCTTTCTATGTTTCTGTACTTTGTTTTTATTATCAGTGTGTGTGTGTGTGGGGGGGGGGGGTGGTATGTATGTGTTTACTATAATTGGGTTTTATTTTTATTTCTCAAATTCCATGTTTTTATGTTGTTGCTTTTTTATTTTCCAATTTTTTTTCTGTTAAATGTTTGTTTTATGTAAAGCACATTGAGTTGCCACTGTGTATGAAATGCGCTATATAAATAAAACTGCCTTGCCTTATGTCACATGCAACCTGCACGCACAGGGATGCACAAGCATGTCTTGTCATTATATGAGTATCTGCAGACTGTACAGGGTGGAAATGCATGTCGGTGGCTTTCAATTGTTAAAAGTAGCACCGCTAAAAGAGGAGAGTAAGTGTGTAAGCTGAATGTATCAAAATGTTTAAAACATTGTTTATTTACAAAAGGGAACCCAAAAATTCTTGCAATTGTAAAAAAACTAAATAAAAAAAACTGTCCTTACAAATCTTCCAATGGTAACTTTTTAATCCTCTTCAAAGTACTCACCTAGAGATGTGATACACTCGTTCCAGCGCTTCTGTGATTCTGATGAATCGTCTCCCTTTCAGTCCCACTTTTGATTTCACCAAGCTGTTGATCTATGCTTTCAGTGTGTTGTTTTTCTGTGATCATTTTTACTTCAGTAAAACATCTTTGAGTCCCTAAAAAAAGCACTCTATAAATAAAATGAATTATTATTATTATGATGATTATGATTATGATTATTATTCTTAGGCATATGCTACCTAGCGGCAAATCCGGTAACTACTACACCCTACTCCTGTGCTGTTGATGGCTTCTGGGAACTTTTGGGTCCTCCCTTATAATGAGCACAGCACATCCAACTGTGTGTTTGTAGCTATTTTGAAAAATACTGATAAAATAGAAGTTGTGTGGCCTACTTTGCATGCCTGTCTCTGGCTTTGACACTCAGCCATGGCGGTTGCTGATTCTTCAGCAAACTTTGTTGTGCAAACATTGATTTTTCTGGCTGATGAGAAGGCAATGAGCAGTAAAGCCAAACCATAAATGCCCATCTGAAAATCAGATGAGTTCACTGTATGATTCTACACATTCTACACTGTGGCCTGCACGCAGACGTGTCCATCAAACTTCATGTTAAGATGAAATCAGCAACAATAAGAGAGATCAGGGTTATGTGCTTACATATATATGTAAGTAGTTATCACTGATTACAGATTACACAATCTATGACACATTTTAGGGATGTAGCTTTAACCCTTCTGTTGTCCTCGAGTCAAGGAAAGAAGGGAGGAAGAAGGAAGGAAGGGAGGGAGGAAGGAAGAAGGAAGGAAGGAAAGGGAGTAAGGAAGAAGGAAGGAAAGGAGGGAGGAAGGAAAGGGAGGAAAGAACGGAGGGAGGGAGGAAAAGGAAAGGAAAAAAGGAAGGAAGGATGGAAGGGAGGAAGAAGGAAGGAAGGAAAGGAGGGAGGAAGGAAAGGGAGGAAGGAACGGAGGGAGGGAGGAAAGGAAGGGAGGAAGGAAGGGAGGAAGGAAGGATGGAATGGAGGAAGGAAGAAGGAAGGAAAGGAGGGACGGAGGGAGGGAGGAAGGAAGAAAGAAGGAAGTAAAGGAGGGAGGAAGGAAGGAAGGAAGGAAGGAAGGAAGGGGGGAAGGAAGGAAGGAAGGAAGGACGGACGGACGGACAGGAGGAAGGAAGGAAGAGAGGAAAGGAAAGGAAGGGAGGAAGGATGGCAGAAAGAAGGAAGGAAGGAAGGTAGGAGTGAGGGATGAAAGAAGGAAAGGGGGAGGGAGGGGTGAAGAAGGAAGGAAAGGAGGAAGGAAGGGAGGGAGGAAGGAAGGAAGGAAAAGAGGAAGGAAGGAAGGGAGGAAAGAAGGAACAGTCAAAACAGACGGGGTCAATTTGACCCGGGAGGACGACACAAAGGTTAAAACAGCACAGCACATATACAACTGTAGGCTTAGTCCTAAACTCCATGACAGTTCTGTAGCCTGTAGCAGAGATTATACCTACAAAAGGTTTATATTGAATGCATGTTTAGCGATAGCATGTTGATTAATTGTAATAACAAAATAAATCAGTAGGTCTTTCATCTATCCATGATCCTACTCTGTCCTCCATCCTTCTCTTACAAGCTTAATGGCAGAACCTGAAAACTACTGGCTGGTTTAAAAAGTATCTTTTGTGAGCATCATGGGTGCCAGTGCCCTTAACAAGTGTTGCAAGAAGAAGATGACAGTTGGTGAGTGAGTGAGGTGAGTATTGGGGTCAAACAGTATACTTCCTGTTTGAAGTTGCATCTTCACAGAAACGTTTTCAGCCACAACTTCACCTCCATTAAAGTCACTCTGCAGCCTTTCTCCTCTTTCATGGATCCCAGTGTGCTAGTGTCTTAATGTTTTATAGAACTGCACCTACTGTATGCGATACCCACCTTGGTTGTTATCAGTCTTTATAATGGGCTTGTTGAATCACAGCAGTATTAAAAAAAGCAGCATAATATTGTATTTATCCCTAAACAGCAATGTGATAAGCTGATGTATCTAACACTGTTCAAGTTTTCAGTCTTTGGGGCTGCTTGTAAAATCTAAATGCACCAATCCCTGATTCTCTTAATTAGCCCAAGAGTATGACACCTCCAACATTGGAGACATCTTGAAATCTGTATCATTTTTCTAACATACAGAAATGGTGCTCAAGCAAAAAAAAAAAATTTGACAGAGACAGAAAGGTTGTTAAGTGAATCCATCTAAAATATGTGGGAGTTTTTTTTTTTTTGTTTTTTTTTTAATGAACAAATTCATGCGAAGAGCTATTTATGGCATCTATTTAAAGAGGAGCTTGAAAATGTGGCTGAACAGACTGGTGCATATATAAACAAGCTGTGTGACTGTGATATCCTCTCTAAGAAAAAAACTGCTTTGCTCTCTGTGCTTCTCAACTACCCCCCCCCCCCCCCCCCCCCCTCATTGAAACAGACTTGAAGTGCAGTGGTAATGAGCTTTTCACACAGCATCATCTATGTTAATGATTTCTCAGATACTTTAATGCTCAAAATCTTTAAAAAGATGTCATATCATAAAGGCTCAAATATGCCCAAAACGTCTGCAAATTCTTAGATTAGTTTTTCTTTATTGGACACTAACAGTGTGATAAACATACTGTAAACACAACCAGAGAAAGAGAGTTATGACATTCAGCAAAGGGGCCCTGGCTGGAATTGAACCAAGCATATTATGATGACATGATATGCACCTCAACCACTACGCTACTAGCTGCCCCACACACAATTTTCTGTTTCATAAAACGAATCATACAATGTTATTTATAAAGCACCAAATCATAGCGGAGGTTATCTCAGGGCACTTTTCATATAGAGCAGGTCTAGGCTGTACCCTTTACAATATTATTTACAGACCCAACATTGCCCCATGAGCATAAACTTGGCTACAGTGGCAAGGGAAAACTCCCTTTTAATGGGATGAAACCTCAAACAGAACTGGGCTCTAGGTGGGCGGCCATCTGCCTCAACTGGTTGCGTTAAGAGAGGTGAGAGAGAGAGACAGAGAGAGTGCAGTAGGAAATAATAATAATTGTAGCAGTGGGTGTTGAGCAGGATCACGGGGGCAGTGGCTGGCTTGCAATCACAGTGCCAGATTCTACAGCTCCAGTGGCAGAAATACCTGCAGACAGCAACAGCAGGAGAGAGGAGATAGACAAGACAGCACAGATCTACACGAGGGAGAAGATTCAGAGTTAGTAACATGCATTAATGGTACATGAATGTATACAGAGGGAGAAGAGGAGAGAGGAACTCAGAGCATCATGGGAATTCCCCCAGCAGTCTCAGCCTATAGCAGTATATAGGAGTCTGATAGCTGAAGGCCCTGCCTCCCATTCTACTTATGGAGACTCCAACAGCCAAACTACATGGGGCATGGACTTGTCTGTCACAGCATGGCTGCAGCAGAGGACGTCCATTATAATCAACTGAAGCTGCTACACTGACCACCTGGTGCAAAAATAGAGATGAGCCACATGATGCCCACACCGCTGTACGACTGGGAGCAGTTGGTGAGAAAGTCTGAGATCCAGCTGCAGATGGGAGTGGGCAGACCCAGACGGAGAAGTTTGTTGACGAGGATGTCTGGCAGGATAGTATTACATGAACAACATCCTCACATACGTGTCTTTGTGCTCCAGGTGGCTTAGAGCAGTGTGTGTTGCCATGGCTACAGTATCCTCGTGGACCTGTTTGCCCCGGTATGCAACCTGGTAAGGGTCTAAGGAGGGTGGGAGACTGGCCTTGATGAGGTGTGACCAGGCGGGGAGTTCCGGTCCTCTGAAATGATGCCAACGCGGAAGTAACTTAAAACTGCATTCTATCAAAAGGCCACCAGGGGGCGACCGTTTTGGTGTCAAAAGGACTTACGTCTCTATACAAGTCAATGGAGAATTCACCAACTTCTCACTTGATTTCTAACCTCAGTAAACGTTTTCAAAATGTGTTTATGGTCTCAATCGCTAGTTTAAAGCCTTCTTCAATGCAGTATGATGTTCATTTGTGAAATGTTGGCCTCCCTGATTTTATATTTGACGATAAAGCAGGGTATGCATTAGGGCGTGGCTACGTCATGATTGACAGGTTGATTGGTTCACAGGTTCAGGAGGGCGCCTCTTGCTTCTGCTGATGCCCATATAAGTAGAATCCGTGGTTTTTTTTTACCCGGCATGCACCTGAAATGTTCAAGATGCAGCTGCTCAGATCCGAAACTATTCGCTTCCAAGCAGCAGTCCACAAACCAATGGGTGACGTCACGGATGTTACGTCCATTTTATATACAGTCTATGGATGTGACACCAGTTTCTCACCCCCTCTCTTCTGCAGTACCTTTACTGGGTACCCCATCAGGTCCAGCAGCCTTCCTCTGGTTTACTGACCTCAGCAACACGCCTCACTCCCTGTTCCTGCAGAGTGGGAATGTGATTGTTGCAGTGACAGTGTTCCTTTGTAGTTGGTGAGCTGCTGGATCCCTTTCCACATCCTGCGTAGGTAGTTGTCAGTAAAGGTACCCTTTAACCGGAGCAGCCTTCTTAATCTTCTGAAATGAGCATTTTTTTTTCTTTTTTCTTTTTTAGAATTTAACTTTCTTTGTAATAACATAACAGAGATTGTCTCCGGTCGTTTTGTCTTCAGTCTAATTAGAATCACTCTCTCCTCAGCTCTTTGCCTTCCCATTTATCCTTCACCTTCTGCTAATGAGTTGGGCTTAATCAGGCATTCCATTTCACTTAGAAACTAATGAAATGTTGAGATCATTCATGAGGAGTTTTCATTTAAAAAAAAAAAAAAAAAAAAAAAAAAAGATTTCTTGCTCCATGTCTTCTTTTAAATACAGCCGTTTTATTCACACCCGTTCAGAAGTCACAGTAGATTACATTAACACAAAGAACAACTCTCTTCTCGCTGCGTGTTTCTAGAGCAGTGGCATAATTGGAGAAAAGGTTATCACACTATGGAAAGCAAGTTGAAAGAGGTGTTTCGCACAGGAATAATAGCATATTTCATTACAAATACTCTTATAGTGAGTGTTCAGGGGAATAGTGACGTATTGTTTTTGTCTTAAAACTTTGGGGGGGGGGGGGGGGTTATTGTTCACGGACAATATTCAATCACTTGGACCACAATTTAGAGAACAAGATAGCTTGAGCACTGGAAAAACATACTCTATGTCATGTGGTGCATTCAGGAGCAGGCTCATATTGTGTAAGGTAATAATTGATCACTGTGGCTGCGAAGTGATTGGCTAATTGATGGTTCTGCTATGTTTTGAAATGCACAGACTCAGGAAATAACATGTTGTGAGTAGGCTGCTCCGATCAGTGACGCACCACCTCCTGCTAAGTGTGTGTTTGTAAGATATATCAGAAGCAGAAGTACAGTACTGCAGGGGTTGAATGATGATTGGTTCATAGTTTCAAAGATATTATCTATTTTCAGAGCATGTTAAATTAAATTAAACAGCCTGCACAGGACTGGAATGATTCTTTTTTAATTTTATTTTAACAGCAGTCAAAAGTCGAATGTGAATCCTCTGTAGATTTGGAAGTTGTAAAGCATTTTCGTAGAGTCCAGTAAGTGATTATGTTAAGTCCACTGAGTTGGTGTAAGAGGTAAAAATGCAGACAAGATTTTATGTGTCTGGGTACGATCTTACGGTTGAGTGTGCTGTTTCAGTAAATGTTAGGACTACAATAAAAAGTGTAGTCAGGGTGATTGTAGTTTTATATGTGTAAATGTGCTTTGTGTTAATATTTGACTATCTAGATAAAGCATTAAGGAGGGAGGACTGACTGAAGGAGCCGCAGCTGGTATCACTAATGGAGAGGAATGTTCTTTAATAAATAAGACAAATGGTATGTATTACAATATACCAGCATACTGCATGCTTACAAGATAGCTTAGCATCTATAGTTTAACTGTAGTATAGGACTATTTATGTAAGTGTGGTCTTACAGTTAGTAACCACTCAGTATGTTGCACCACAGTATTTGAGTTTGCACAGAAAGAGAACCTAGTGTGTGTTTAAGTGATTAATAATGAATGAGTTGTTGCTGTTTTGTGCCATGAATCAGGACACATTGACTGCCATGGCTGGTTTCACATCTGGCTCATTTCTGCAATACATTCACCTAAAGGGCACTAAAGCCTTTTTTCATATTTATTTTAGTCACAGCTGGTAACAATAGTGTCCAACCCAGACCCTAAGTTGATGTTTAAAGTCCACCTCCAGCCTCCAGACCAGGCGGGGAGTTCGGGTCCTCTGAAATGAGGCCAACGCGGAAGTAACTTAAAACTGCATTCTATCAAAATGCCACCAGGGGGCGACCATTTTGGTGTCAAAAGGACTTCCGTCTCTATACAAGTCAATGGAGAATTCACCAACTTCTCACTTGATTTTCTAACCTCAGTAAACGTTTTCAAAATGTGTTTATGGTCTCAATCGCTAGTTTAAAGCCTTCTTCAATGCAGTATGATGTTCATTTGGGACATTTTGGCCTCCCTGATTTTATATGTGACGATAAAGCAGGGTATGCATTAGGGCGTGGCTACGTCGTGATTGACAGGTTGATTGGTTCACAGGTTCAGGAGGGCGCCTCATGCTCCTCCTGATGCCCATATAAGTAGAATCCGTGTTTTTATTTTTCCCAGCATGCACCTGAAATTTTCAAGATGGCGCTGCTCAGATCCGATACTATTCGCTTCCAAGCAGCAGTCCACAAACCAATGGGTGACGTCACGGATGTTACGTCCATTTTATATACAGTCTATGCTCCAGACATGCTTTAAGACATATAAAAATACTTTGCTTTAAATAATAGTTTAACTGATGCGATTTTTTCATTAAAAAAAGGTTAATTACCTGATTTGAAAACTGTGAATATTTTTAATTTAAAAAATGTAACTACTGCACAGAAGATGTCCCCTACTTCACTGTAAAGTCCATTCTCAGTTTATGTGCACTGGAGGCTTTACATTTCCTTTACTGGACCAGGATTGGCGCCAAACTATTTGTGATGTCAGAAATCTTGCTGATCTCTGAGTTTTGGTGAGCTCAGAGGAACTTTCCATCTTCAGCAGATGAATATAAAAAACAGCCTAATGTCAAATTGCACATACCTTCATCATTCTGTATAGTGAAGCTCAAATATCCAATTAAAATGCATTTCTGAGTGCAGGAAGACTTTAAAACATTAATACATTTCATAACTAGCAAAATATTATTTCTTGATATAGTCTTAAGGTAAAAGCTGGCTGTTATATTTATTTTAGTATGGAGTCCAACAGAGTGAGTTGCATTTCATCTATGAAATACTATGCAACATTGTGTGTGTGTGTGTGTGTGTGTGTGTGTGTGTGTGTGTGTGTGTGTGTGTGTGTGTGTGTGTGTCTGTCTTATTCGTGTGTGTATATCTGCTCAAATTCATGAGATAGTGGGGTTAGGCAGACTGCCAGGCAGAAGTAGGACGAACATACAATCTAGGTTAGCATTTATGAGGAAGCAGAACTATCTGTCTGTGACAAACTGTGTGTGAGCATGTGTGTGTGTATGTACAGTACATATGTGTGTGTGTGTAACCTGAAGAGTAATACCTCAGAGGTGTGTTTGTATGTGTGTGTGTGTGTGTGTGTGTGTGTGTGTGTGTGTGTGTGTGTGTGTGTGTGTGTGTGTGTGTGTGTGTGTGTGTGTACCTCCTACCAAGAAGTCCTGTTAGAGACATGAGCAAAAGTTCCCTGGCCTGTGGAGTAAGTTAGTTGTCAACAATAAATATCTGCCTGCGTGGTAGTGGGCCACTGGGCAGGCAGAAATAATGAGGACTGAGGATGAAACCAGATGGAGCGTCACTTCACACAGCATGCCCTGCTCGACTTACTAATGGACAGCGTTTTGTTATGTGAAAGAAAAACTAAGGCCTTGGGTCAGTTGTCTCTCTTAAGCCAGAAATAGAGTAATCTTTATTAGTGTTGAAAACGCTGATGTGGAAATACTGAGGAGGATGTTAGAAAACATGGGTCAGCAGTTGGCATATGGGAACCGTCTGGAATCTGATCAGATCAGCATTATTTTAATCTCAGAAGCTAAAATAATATAAAAGTTAAATAACAGTATCATCATAAAAGCAAAACGGGAAAAATGAATGATCAGTTATAATCTACTATTTTAATAGTTATTTACATGAAAAATAGCTTTAAAAAAATATTGCAGTTCAATTGAGAAATGTTACGTAACTGACCATTTTTTTGACAGAATGTGGCGCTAAGTGAACATCTTCACGCGCATGTGGGCATTTGTGAATGTGTGTGTTTGTTTTTGTGTCTGAGCATTGAAATGTGTATTTGCAGAACAAATGGTTTAGTAGTGTGTGTGTGTGTGTGTGTGTGTGTGTGTGTGTGTGTGTGTGTGTGTGTGTGTGTGTGTGTGTGTGTACAAGCATGGCCGGCTGTATTTGTCTGCCATTAAGCCCAATCTGCATCATCAGAGCACATTGTCTGAGTCACCCGAGTGTGTGTTTGCGTGTGTGTTTGTGTTGTGTTCGTTTGTGTGAAATCATTGTGAGTTGTAGGAAATTGTATGAAAAGCAAATGCGCTCTGTTTCTCTGAGCTCTTTTAAAATTTGAACAGCAGCCACACAGCATCACATAGCATGAAGTGACTGGGGTAAAGTTGGATGTGGCTATTGGATGGTGTAATACATTGCCTGCAGTGAAGCCCATTTTACATCAGGTTGAAATACTTAAACAAGAAAGACTGTAAGTGAGAACAACAATCCAACTTGACCAGGCAGAGGAAGGTGAGGAAGTTATATTTAAAGTGTGCATTTAGTCAGGCATAATGGTTTAACATGCAGACCAGATTCTACCTCATCTTCATCAGAGGAGGGATAATTAGACAGATTGATTACACCTGGACAAAACACCAGAAGTAAGCATTATTCCATCACATTTTACATCAAATACAAAGATTAATATTAATATAATGACAATAAAATGAAAAAAAAGACCTATAGTGATTATTGAAACCTACTATAAGGCCACATAATAGTACATTTTATTTGTAGTGCACCTTGCATACAGGAAATGCTGATCAAAATGCTTTATAACAGAGAAATGACATCCACTAAGTGCTTCACATGAGACGTAAAAACGTGTTTAAAAAAACATTGTTGTAACATAGGATGGAAAATAAAACCCACTGAATAGCAACAACAGCAACAAGTAGTGCATAAGTGCCAGTTCCAGCTGTATCAGGAAAGTCGTAGCTGGTTAAAGGCTTAAATGAAAAGATAATTTTTCAAGTATTTAGTGAGCTGGTTTTCCTGATATCTATAGTTAGTGTGTTCCATAGTTTTAGGGCATAATTGACAAAGGCTTGCTCTTGCTTTTGCTTGGAATCTCCTATAAACCAGCAGCAGATGAGCACAGATGATTAAATAGTTAAGAAGGGAGTTAGCCATGTTGCTTGTTTTTTGTACATAAGGAGTCAGACCTTCAAATCAATAAATGTTCACGGAGCCAGTGCAGAGCAGCTGAATCTGAACTAATGTGCCTTCTCCTCTTGGTTCTGGTTAATAGCCAAGATGCAGAGTTTTTAATGGGCTGAAGTCTCTCAGTGTTTTTTTTTTCAGGAGGCCAATAACAAGTGCTTTACAGTAATCAAGTGGGCTTGAAATGAAGGCATCACTCAGTTTTTCATTGTCTTCTTGATTTATGAATGGTCGTGCTTCAACTATGTTTTTATAAGGTGGAAAAAGCTCAGCTCTGAATCTAAGATATTCTATATGAGATTTGTAACCTCAGATTTAATTATTTAAAAATGTTAAGTGGTGATGTACAGTTGTATGGAAACTGTGTGACTATGGAAACATACATTTTCCTCTCTCACCAAGTGGCAGCATGCAGTCAGAATAATAACGGACTAAGTCAGCTCCTCTGTGCAACCCCAAAGCAGTTGTCATGCACTGAGACATACAATCTCCTATACTGATGTAAAAAAATTCTTCCTTTGATGTTTGTTTTGAACCAGTTTAACACACAGTCAGAAAGACCAACCAGCAAAACCAGATGGTCAATTGTATGAAATGCTGCGAATTTAGACCTTATTTTCATCAGCATTTAGTCTGAGGTCGCTGATTAAATGAGTCAGAACACTTTCAATGCTGTGATTTGTTCCAAAGGCTGACTGAAATTAACCCCAAGATATTGTTTTCTTTATGAAAGAGTTTATTTCAATCAGGAGAGACCAGAGAGGAAGTAAAATATGTTTATTATGCAGATGATATTAATGATTGGGTATTGTCATAGCCTTTGGCGCTTGGACTCTGCAGGGAGAAGTTTTGAATCGAAGGACGTAAATCCTGAGCATCAGCATGATAGATCCCTCCATGGAGTCCAGACACTGGTGGTGGTGGCTGATGACTTCGATCAATCAATCTCCGGCCAAATCACAACAAACTCATCTTAAAGCTGAAACTGATTGGGCTGATGAAGTTGAAGTGTTGCTTTGAGGAATCTGAAGACTGGGTGGTGATGGGGAGGTGGTGGGTCGCACAAAACAGCATCAAGAGAGCACCTGAGCAGAGAGGGAGAACATTTAAAAAGACAGCTGCAATATGATAGGCTGACAATGAAGGTGTGTCACCGTGCTATTGGTTAGACTTGACCAGGTGATGTGAACAGCTGATGTGTCAATTGATGCTCCAGAAATAACAGCAAGGAAAATATGAGCTTTGACAGATATCAGTATGAGCTGTAGGAAGGATCAGGATGACTAAAGAATGAAAAAATAAAACTATGATGTGAGCATATAAAAAAGCTCTGTCTTCCTGTCTGAACTTTCGCGAAGCTTCATTTTCACTGAAACTGTATTTCAGTTATCTTACTACAGTAATAAATAGAAGGTTGGATATCAGAATTTAATCTCCAAGACATTACCTGAAACACTAGCAAACACCCTTAAAAACCTGCAGGTACAGGGTGAAGTATGTACGCTCAGTGACAGTCTTGTAAAGCTCAGTTAGTGTAATAGTGTAATAGTGTAATAGTGTAATACAGGTGAATTTTTTCTAATGGTTACATCATTTTTATAGGATTTGCTGAGATCATGTGTGTTTACATCAGCAGCAGTACTGGTTCTGATCATTTCAGTCAGTAAAATACAAGGTTGTCAGTGCTGAGTAGCCGGTCAATGGTGGAGAATAGAGATCCCGATATTCTCTGTAATAATCTTATAAAAGTAATCCTTCACTTTGTTATAGGCATGACTTATTACAGTGAACTGTAAACCTAGTGCTCATCCATTTTTCTGTCAGCTGCCCGAAAGAAGTCTTGATCTCATTGACATTGTTATTGTTTAACTTTGGGGAGATTCTGTCAGTCGACGTCTTTTTAACCTTTAATGGAGCAAAAGTATTTAAAGTAGATGACAAGATATTATTGAAATTTCCAACAATGTCATATAAAAGAGCAGTCATATCTGTATGGGTCAAATTATCTCATCATATTAGAGAACTATGCTTCAGCCTCACCATCTCTTTTGATCCAAACATTTTTTTTTTTTGTCTTGGTTAAAGTCTAGTCTTTGTTACGGTTAGGTTGGCATAGACACTATATATACATATAATAGAGAGTGCAGCAGCATATTCAACATCTGTTCATATGTCCCTGCAGAGGTAATAAATCAAGGGAGTTTTCAAGGGATTCAAGACAAGTTAGAGCACAAAAGAGAGCACAAATCAAAGAAGACAGCTTCATGCTGTCTCTGTCTGTTCTTGACTCTGCTGTTTTGAGACATTTTAAAACACATTTGTGAAAAGACAAAAGAAAAGAGAGGATATTAATGTGTTCACATGCAAATCCACACATGTGATCTATATGATACTCTGTCCCTGTGGATTTGCATATGCTAGAAATGGTTTAATCTATGACGAGAGTGTTCCTGACTGATCTTAATTTAATGTATGCATTGTTGATTGGGTAGACATCATTTTTATTATGGTACTTATCATAAAGTTTCAATGTACATATATCAATATGTACATTGAAACTTTATGGCACCTTGTTGTATTTATTACAAAAGTTATTGGTGCTGTTTTTCACATGTAAATGTATCCCTACAGATTCATCTACAACTGTAACCTGCAATGTTTGGGTTCAGTTTAGCCTTTGGGACCACAAGTATTTATGTTATAGTAATCTACCCATTTAACGTAAGCCTTTGTGAGATACATTTATTGTGGTATCATGTCATATGTCATAAATTGATGGTTGGTATCCATGCTTTCCTATTGTATGTGGGGAATGTAATTGCAAATAAATGTATCATTGCAAGTTAGATAGTGTGCAATAGTTTGTTTGCAACATTTGATTCATGTGTCCCTCTTGATGTGCGAAGTGTTTTTTCTGATTTCAGGTGTTCTGTGAATACATGAATGGTGGCTGTATATGTCTTTGGCATTATGAACCAATCATTATCCATCATTCCCTAATGGAACTGTTTGGGGCCAAACGATGTGGCTTGTTGATGTGCTTTTAAAGTCTGTGTAAAGTAAGAATAAATATGTGTTCTGAGTTTGACATACCACAGAAAAGTGTGTTGTTAACCACCCTGCAAAATTTGAATGATTGAAAAAAAATGAAAAAGGCTTCAAAAAATCAACCTTTTTCTCAGCTCCCAAACGCTGTGGGAGTGGCCGCCGAGTTCGCTGAAGCCCCGCTCCCTGCCAAGTGTCATCTGTCAATCAAAGTCTCCACCTCTACCAGAAACATGGACGCTAGGTCTGAGAGCTTTCTGCTGCTAACTCAGCTGCTAACTCGGCGGCTAACTCAGCTGCTAACTCGGCGGCTAACTCAGCTGATAACTCGACGGCTAACTTGGCGGCTAGCTCGGTGGCTAACTCGCCGGTTAGCTCGGCGGCTAACTCAGCTAACTGGCTAACTGTAGACTGTAGTGGTAGTGTGCGCTGAATGTATTTATACCTCTACAGCAGCAGGGGCGGGTTTATGCTCTGGTGTGTAACCGTGCTATTGGTTAACACCGCCTGTTTACGTAACGCGGTGGTGATTTTAAGACCATAGATTTTAAGCCTAGCTCCACAGTTCAAATCTAAATGGTTGAAATGCTTTTTACACCTTTTTTAGAAATACATTTATGACCTATTTAATGTGTTTAGAAGAAAATGTCTGAATTCACTTTACACAGTCTTTAATTGTTTTTGGTCTACGGCTTTGGATACATACACAATACATGGGAAAAATGGGGATCAATTCATTATTGGTTTGGCAGTGCATGTGAGATTTGTTGTTGACAATAAGAAAAACATTAAAAAAAAGGAAATATATGACTGCATCATTCCTCCTTCAAAAGTTTTATGTATATGCATTATGTTTCCCTACAGAAACAACTTGAGAGCATTCTGTTGAGGCAATCATCAGAAGATGTTGAAGCAACTTTGTCACAGTGCAACATAGAAAAAGTCTCTGAGCAGCAAGGAGGGGAAGAGGTGATTTAGTTGACAAGGATGGAGTAAGTGATGGATCTCAGAGAGCCGGAGCAGAAGAAAACATGGGAGGAATCCACAAAGAGGGATGAAGAGGGAGTGACAGAGTGACATGGATGAGTGTTGCACCCTCCTCCGTTCCTATTGGTCTTATAGTGATGAAAGTGAGAGCAGTGAAGACAGTTATCTAAGAGGCACAGGAGGAGGGAGAAAAAACAGTAGGAGAAGGAGAACTCAGGAGGGGAATGGAATGAGGGAGAGATGGAAAAGAGCAGAGCTGAAAGAGGAGAAAACATAAGGATGAGGTAAGAGTGAGAGGGTGGGAGGAAAGAAGGGGAACAGCAGGAGGTATAAACACTTCAAATGTGAATCATAGGCATCTGGCAGGAAGGGAGAGGGAGGGGACTGAGATGTGAGACATAAGGAGATGTGACAGAGTTAGAGAGTGGGTGAGTGAGACAAAAGCAGACAGAATGATGGGGGTAAAAATGAGAAGCAGAGAGAGTTTGATAGAGGGAACAAAAAGTAGTGAGAAAGTGAGGGATGACGATCAGACAAAAAGTGGCAAAGAGAGTGTAATACACATAAAACATCATGTTTATCCTCATGGCTTTCTTCATGGCTTCCTATATTTATTTGGTTGGAGCTTGTAAGGGTGATGGGCTTCCCCTTGTGTGTGTGTGTGTGTGTGTGTGTGTGTGTGTGTGTGTGTGTGTGTGTGTGTGTGTGTGTGTGTGTGTGTGTGTGTGTTTGTTAGGGAAGAGAGAGCAGGAGGGAGGACGAGAATGAAAACTGACAAATCTTGTCAACTTGCTGTCCTCCCACATAATCTGCTGACAGCTTTTCTGTCCAGTAAAAAAACAGAAAGATTTCAATTCCATTGCTTTTATTCAGATATTCTTGGGCTCTTGGACGGGGAGCCGAGAAAAGCTTTACAGAGAAACAGTGAGTGACAATGAGTGTAGAATCACTTTTTTTGGGGGGAGTTTTTAGCAGAGTGTATGAGCAATTCACCGCTTCCTTGTGTTTGTCATGAACCAGTCAGTTATGGATAGGTTCTCTCTGTTTTTGGAGAATTCATTCTTATAATTCAATCGCTCTTTTGCATACAATAAAGAAAGCTGAGGCATTTCATAACATCTGTGCATGAGTCACATTCAAACTCATATAAGCACTATTGCCTATACGAAGCAATAAGACAAGGAGCTCTCTGCAGGGTCTGCCTGTATGAGCCTGTTTGAAATGGGATGTTAGCAGTGGCAATGTGTCAAAGCTAAGCACTTTGTTGACAAGATTTTGCAGGTGTTACACCGCTGCCCTGGTTTAGCCTTTTCTCCTGATGGACAAGTTTCATATTTTGCACATCCATAAGAAGTTGCTCTCAGGCAAAAGTAAACACGCATCGTTTCGGGGCATTTCAACACAGTTTTTAAGGCTGGAAAAATAATCTTCCACACTGTCAATATCATACAGATCAAAAGTGTTTGGAAATTGTTTGTTGTTCACGCTTTGTGCTTCAGTACATTCAATTTGAAATAAAGTAATGTATACTACAATAAAGTACCAAGTCTCAGTAGGTTTACATTAATACTGGATACTTGACTACTAAATGTTTCTGAGGGAGCTATATGTTGTTTCATTGTCAGTTCATGCACAAAAGAGCTCACACATGGCTCAGAGCTGTTTGAAGGTTGACAGCTGCCATTTTTAAACAATGTTTTATTGAGATTTCAATCATATTACCAAAATAAACACATCAGTTAACTTGTATCTATGCTTTCATGCTATCTATATATGCATTTTCTTTTCAGTCTGCAAGAAGGACATAAATGAGTTCCAAATATAAACACACTCTTTCTGCTCACCTGTAACAATAAATGTCAACCTCTCCAGCACAGACATTACAACAACTGAAACAAGCTTTTCACACTCAAAGTGATGGTGCTCCAATTTTCCAACACAATGCAATCAATATTCTGGCTGGGAGAAGTCCAAACTCAATCATTTTTGTTTTCTTGTTGTTATTACAAAGTCCTTGGAGTATATTCCAAGTACAAATTATTTGACCCTCAGTGGGATGTTACTTTTAATTATCTGTGGTAATATTTAACAACATTTTCCCAAACACCCACGAGCACAGAAACAAAGTGACATAATACGACACAAACTGTTTCAAAACTTCAAACTTTTTTTAAGCTCCAACTTTTAAAAGTTGAACCAGTTTATCAATAAAAATCAAATTATGAGATAGAGTAGTCTAAATCTCTTTAAATTGTTCACGGTATCTGGCTGTCTGGCTGGCAGCATCTCTATGCAGGTTGTTTGATATCTCGGTAAAACTTTTCAGCTTCCTGTGGTGTTGAATTCTCCTATTGTGTAAGGCTCTCACTTAACAATGATTGTGTTGAATTCCTTCTCCACAAACAGCTTTACCACTGTAGGGAATCTTCGCCCAAATGCAGACGACCTTGTACAAGTCTTGTGGATGAGCAGGTAATCATTTGCATGGTGAAAAAGAAACCTTGTATGACTGCACAGCAAGTCAAGAATGCTCCCCAGGATGTCAGCGTACATGTTTCCTTGTCAACTATCAAGAGAAGACTTCATGACTATAACCTCAGAGTATAACAGAACTGAACAGAATCACAAATATATGTAACTGTCAAAACACACAGTATATATTCTGTATCAGTTTGTTCCATATCTTCATTGAGGTTTTATAATGTTTTTTACATTGAGTGAAATATTCAAACTTGAATCGCTGCACCGTTTAGAATATTCCTGTCAAATGGAAACGACCTAGATGTTCAGCATGTTATGCAAATGATCTCCTAATTCATATTTTCACCTCTAGGAAAATTCTGTGCAGATAAGTTTAAGGGGTTAAATACCAACCAGTAACTGAGGGACCTGAAATTGTCAGATGTGATTACTCCTGATGAATCCATGACCGTTTTAATCTTAAATCCACCTAACACTCTCAGTCATAGATTTTGGTTTCTAACTCACTTGGATAGTCAGTTGAGAATTAAGATACCCGTACATGTATGTACACCTGAACCGGGTGAACAGTCTTTTCAGATGCTCTATTGTATAATGTTATGTGCATGTTTCTTGTGCCTGCATTGTATATGATGTTAAATCTCAAGGAAACTTTCACACATTTCAATAAAAGCGTAGTAGAAGAAGAAGAGAAACATCACAGATTAACTGCTTTCTTACAGTACATCCACCATCCCTAAACCACTTTTCGCTGGTCTACAAGTAAGAAGTCCACCAAACAAAATTATTATCTGTAAGGATGATAAATACCGTGGCAACCATCCCTTCCAAGGATTTGTCAATAAATACCATGGCAACATGTTGTCAGTAGTGTTCCTGCCTTGAGGATTTACATGAATGCTACATCAACCACAGTCTCTAAGGAGCGTTTGGGTAGTCTTGTGACTCTGAATTGATGATAACCAAATAAACAGTGCATTCTTTATTGAAACCAGCCCCCTGCTACACACACACACACAGACTCACACACCAACAGACATAGATGGTTTAAGGTGTTTGGGACACACACGGCTTAGGCAGGCTCATAAAAACAGATTAAACCATGATAGAGCAGGGAATCTGCAGTAGTCAGATAAACAGGGTGAGGTTATAGAGAGTGGAGAAAGATAAGGACAAGAATGACAAGAAGCTCTTTTGTTTCTGCTTTATTTTGTGAGTCCTGCTCCAACCCTGCTTTCTCTCTCCTACTGACTCTTTTTCCTGCCATTATGTGAACACTAAAAACATGCACTTGCACACAAAAAAGCTCAAGGTGTGAGCCACCTACACTTAAGTCATTGTTCTCTCTCTCTCTCTCTCTCTCTCTCTCTCTCTCTCTCTCTCTCTCTCTCTCTCTCTCTCTCTCTCTCTCTCTCTCTCTTTCTCTCTCTCTCTCTCTCTCACTCTCTCTCTCTCTATCACTCTCCTTCTCTGTGGTTTTAATTTTCCAAATGTTAAGGTTTTAATTAATAAGGGAAACAGAGAAGCCCTTAATTGAAAGCATTCCTGAGAATATCAACTACTACTCCTGAGGACTGCTCCATTTTCTGCCTCTCAGCAACACAATGCCCAATCAAAGCCTCACACTCCTTATGCTACAACACAACACTAATGTTATGCCAGAGTTTAATAGCACAGGATTTTGGAAATTTTTAAAATACTAAGGGTCATGTTCTTTATGTTTCATAATATTTCAAAAACATTACATCTTGTTCAGATATATGTGCAGGCACAAAGGTATTAAAGTGGTCACTGATGTTTGAAAAGGCTCTGGTTACTGAGGTCTCCTAATGGCCTCAAGCTGTGCTCTGACACTCTACTGACTGTCAGGGTTTTTATTTAATCCATTTTCAATCTGACATACACTAGATTACACACTACAAATGATATGATGAAATCCCTACATCAAAAGCCGGGAAATGTTGGCTCAGAAAAGACACCGCACAAAAATGATGCATGAAAACATGATTTCCCACAGAATTTCCTCTTGACCACAGGTGATTTGTGTAAGGCACAATAAGTAGTTGATCAAGAGGAGAGAAGCCATGTAAGTAACTCACAGCCACTTTCTGAGGCAGCTGATCAAAATGGAGCGGTGCAGTGCTGAAACCTGCACTCCAGGCTAAGAGGATTACAGCTGAACATCATCCAGCGTCCACAGCCAGACGAAAGTCATTCTTGACTCTAAGAAGGACAGTCTCATTATTGTGTGCTCTGAGGCCTGATTGGCCCTATTGTACATTGGCCTACTGCACTTTGAGATACTCACAATTCTCCAGTGTAACCAGCTGTGCTTGAGCTGCGACACTGGGGCATTTCACTTGTATTATGAATCTGTTTATTCCACTCTGGTGCAGTCTTTATTCTCTGAGAATTTCTGTTAGCATGTGTATATTTAATTTATGTATCAAATGTGCAATATTATTAAGATCTGCCAAGTTCATGATAGAGTTGATCACTGTTGTTTAGTACAGCATTGAACTTTGCACTGAGGACCAAGAGGATTTAAACTGAGCATCTGCTGACTAAATATTCACAGGCATTCATAACTTTTGGAGGAGCAGACCGATGTGCTATGTTTTGTTATAGTTCAAATGATGCATTTCCTTCCTGCTACTAGATACAACCCACCTCTCCACTGTTCTCAGTGAGGCTACTGCACTTGCACAGTTACTTGAAATGGAGTGAAGTCTGCCTGCTTGTTCAGGTAAGACTGAACAGTTTTTGGGGAAACATCTAAATGTGATTTACGTGACCCACATTGCAATCATGATGTAAATTGCACCTGTTTTCCATTAAATAAAGTGGCCTACATAGTATTTTACATACATTTGTCCTGAGCATAAAATTAAAATAATCCATATATACTGCAGGTGCATGTTGCTAAAGTCACTCAAGTTTTTTTTTGTTTTTTGTGTTTTTTAATCCAGTCAGTTGGTTCAAAGTCAACTTGTGTTGGCTAGTTTTCTAGTAAAAATAAAATATTAGCCAATTTAAATCATATTTGGTGAGATATTAAAGTCTAAATAAATGCAGTGCTGTACCTAACTACATAATTTTTCAATAGTTGTACTTGAGTATTTCTATTTTATGTTATGCATAAAAAATCATGAAGAGTTTCATAAAATATGATTTTTGAATAATAAAGAAGTTAAATATTAACTGGTAATGCATCACTAATCGTATCCAGTAATATTGGGTCTCCATAGATTTAATAATGCAACACCCAGAGATAGACTGTTTTTGAGTATTACTTTTTATACTTTGAATTTCCTTAAAAATGGAAATCTAAAACGGAGTATATAACCACCGTAATTTATAGTAACTAATTTGGCCACTTGGGGGCGCAGCGTAAACATTTTGTACGTAGCGTCACCATGGCGACGAGTAAAGGCGAGTATGGGCGTGGCCACAGCTGTCGCTATTTCAGTATGTTTTCAGTTCATGGAAGTTAGTTGTTACATTTTGGTTCCTCAAAAGTCTTGTTTAATACTTAAAGGCTCACCAAGGAATTGGATTTGTAGTTTTTTCGGTAAGTACATTTTGTTTTAATGGTTTTAAGCCGGTTTTCCACTAGTGAAAGTTAGTGAAACATACCATTTTTAAAAATATATAGTCGTTCATTTACATTTCCTGCAGTTACGCAGCAACATTATCGGTAATTTGGAGTCATAAGTGAAATATGCACTCTCTTTTTAGCTCTGTTTTGGTCTCAGGGGGAAATGAGAGTGTCTTGACGTTTAGTGCTTCAGTTTCCTGTCTGCTGTCTGGTCTGCTGTCATTCATTAACATGGTAAGTAGGATAACGTCTTCTTAATGCTAATGCTAATGCTAATGCTAATGCTATAATGCTAATGCTAATGTGTGCTTGGCCAATGCTGCTGGTTAATGTATTGCTGTAGCAGTGTTTGGGTGTTTGATTGACAAAACAGGGATGCCAAGATTTATGCCAATTGTGGTTATTTAGAAACATTACATAATTTGTCCACCAGAGAGCACTGATAAGTTTAATAACAAGTCATCCTATGTGCTGCTCTTGGCCACAGTTCATTGATTCATTTAAGCTTTACCAACACTGTTCATGACATGTGTTTATTAAGTAGGCTATCAATAGTGGTGTCTTGCTCAGGCTTTATTGTTGATTTGTTGTTGGTAACTTGGTGTCTGCTTGCTGCTAGTTTCTTCTCATGCTGCTACCATTTTATTTTTGCCTTGTTTGCATTGGTATTCATTGTGGATTACTTTGTTGTTGTGGCTGTATTTAATTTAATTTGCATATGATTGGTGACTGGTTTGTCCATTATAATGCTTTCATGTTTATTTGCTAGTCTTGGATTTGAGATTGAATTATTATTTGTGATCTGGACTAAACTGGTTTTCAAACACATTTTGCCAAATAGGTTTTTGCTGTTTTGGTTCTTTGCTATGTATTGGCTTCAGGGATGTAAACATGGATGTTGTCTTGGCTTCATGGGAAACTGTGTTTCCTATTATATATTCGGTCACACACATCAACATTTTCTCCACACACTTAATAATCAGCTCTACTACTCTTCATGTCATAAACCGTCACTGCTTGTGTTTTACAGCACTCATTTTCAATCTCAAGCATATTTTCATCTGCTGCTTATCAACAGCACATTTTGTGAGAAACAATGTCTGATCCAAGCTATGTAATTTTTGATATTCTCCTGGCCTGATAGTTATATGGGGGCTCAGTCAAATTTAAATTGCATTTCAGTTCTCCAAATAATTTCAAATATAGGCTTAAGACCTGTCTGATGAAGCAAATTCAACTCTTCGAACTGATCATATCTGACTATAATTAGGCTTTCTCTTCCTCTCTCTTACTTAAGGCGTTGACTTAACACAAGTGTGCTGCAGTGTGCACACACACACACACTCACAGATACGCGCCACACACACACACACACACACACACACACACACACACACACACACACACACACACACACACTGCATTATTTTGTCTTTGATTTATGCTGCCAACTTTATGTTTGGTTTTTGATTCTATGGTTGCTTGTTTGCTCATTTTTGTGGATTACATGACTTTTGCATTTGCTTATGATGTGTACCGAGGTGGGATTCCTTCTATAAGCCTCTGTAGGTTTTCTAAGTCTCACCTGCACAATCTGCTTCTTCTCTTTTGTTGTTGTGTCTCTGCTGTTTTGTTTTACTGTGCAAATAATTAAAAAATCAGCGAGTGAATAATTACTTACCGTATATGCTTCATAGTGGACGTGTCCTAGCCTGCTGCTATATGTTATGTGAATTGCTGGATTTAGTTGGTGGTGACAACCGCAAAGGGTATACATTAAATATTAACTCTGCATATGTCATGTATTCATATCATCTTGTCATTGTGAGTTGTCTGACTGTGTATTGTGTGTCAAATGTATTATATCTAATGTGTGTTCATGTCAGTTTGAATAGGATATTGCTCCAATTTTTCTTCTGTTCATGTCCACAGTTCCACACATTTCTGGATGCCTTTTTGTTTCATTTCATATAACTTAAAAGTATTATAACATTTAAAGTGACAAAACTGCTCTCACATGGCGGCTTTAAAACATGTCCAGATGGAAAGTAAATGTAGATTAGTCAGATTTACTGTTTCATATCTGACTTAAAAGACTGGTGTGCAATGGGAATTCCTTTTTTGGATAACTTCCCTGTTTTCTGGAGGCGATCCAATCTGTTAGCCCGGGATGGACTTCATCTCAAGAGAGAAGGTAAACAACTATTAGCCTACAATATTGGACTCACACTGAAATCCTGTCAAAAGACTGCCATCCATGTCATGTAGGAATCCGTCGTAGTTCAGTCATTTCGCAACACCAATCCGTATTCCGTCTGTTCTTACCATACTTCGACAGTTGTCACATATTCTCCATTCCTGTTATAGTCAGCTGTCGCAATAACACAAAGAAATACTGGGGTACTTTTCACAAAGCTCAGTCTGGCACATTAATATCACACCAATACCTCATAGAAACACATGCAACCTGGTGAAAATTGAAAATCAGTCAGTCCCAGTGAGGCCAAGACCCGAGCTGATAAAGTTAGCACTTTTCAACATTGGATCCCTCTCTAGCAAGACATTTCATATTAATGATTTTACTTCTGAACATGGCTATAGCTTTTTTATTTTCAACTGTAGCCTGGCTTACTTCAATAGCTTCAGCTGCTTTGTTAGAGTCTTCTCCTCCTAATTTCTCATTTTTAAACTGCAATTGACGAATGTTCTTTTGGCAATTTTCTAACATTTGAAAACTTCGCAATGATTATCAAAGCACACCAGCCTGTACTCCCTGTGACTTCTTATCTGAGTTTTATGATTTTATGTCCATTGTTCTTATCGGCCATGATAAGATCATTTTACTTGGTGTTTTCAATTTTCATATCAACGATGACATTGATTCGAGTGCTTTGGATTCGTTGGATCTTGTTGCTTGTCTCAGTCTTTTTCAGCATGTACAGAGTGCTACCCACATTCATGGAAATCCACTGGACTTGCTTATTATTAGATGTATTGATATTGAAATTTTATCCATTGCCAAAGTCTCTGTTTCTGATCATTTTGTGTCCTTTTTAACATCAGTCTTTTTATATTAAATGACAGTCCACAGACAGTTGTTGTGAAACAATAACAATGAAGTTATTCACAAATGTGCAGTGATGTGCTACCAAATTTCTAGTGAATACCTTTTCTCCATCCACTGCTGGTTTAGTTGATGACATTGTTGACGATTTTAATGATAAATTAAGATTCTCATTAGATATAGTTGTTCCTTTAAAAATAAAAAAAGGCAATTAATTAGCTGATCACCATAGAAAACTGCTGCAATTTGTCAGCAGAAAAAAGCTGAGAGACGAGGGAGGAAAAGCAAACTACATGTTCACTTTGAAGATTAAGATTAAGTTACAGTCTACAATAATGCAGTCAGGAAAGAAAGACAAACCCGTTTCCCAAAGATTATTTCAGTAAACCAAAATAATCCCAAAGTGCTTTTTACCACAATTGACAATCTTATAAAATCCATTACCTGCCCTGTCTTCATAATAACTCAGCTTTTAAACACATATAAACTGCTTCAGTTTCTGAGGAAAAAATAGTTTCTATTAGAGCCAGCATTGTAAATGTGGACTCCTCCTGGGATCTCCCAGCCCATGGGCCTCCATCTATTATGTCATCCTTTGATATGAAGTCAGAAGATACCATCTGTGAAGCGATTAGCAGGATGAAGTCTTCTACTTGTGTTCTCGACTCTGTCCCAACCAAGCTGTTTAAATCCTGTTTCTAAAGACTCTCCCAAATAACAGCAAGTATAGTAAACTCCTGTCTTCATTTAGGCAGCTGCCCCACGGCTTTAAGACTTTAATGGTAAAACTTCTCTTCAAGAAATCCAATTTAGTTTACACTGAGCTAAACAATTACAGAGTTGTTTTTAGTCTACCTTTCCTTGGTAAACCTTTATAGAAAATCACTACTTATTCATCTAGCCAACTACTGTCATGGTTCTGTCCCAGTTTGGCTCTCTGTCCTTCCACCGGTCTGCAACATGCCCTCTGACTTTTTCCTTGTTTGTTGAACTGGACTGAGTGGCAGTAAGGCCTTGAAGTAGAAATGAAAGTTTGCTTTCACACTAGTTGTAAGATGTGACTCACCTTTTTAGATGTCAAATATGCAGCAGTTTATACTCCAGGTTGTTATTGCCACATGTCTTCTGTGTTTAGATTTGAGGGCATTTAGCAGATGTTCTTATGCAAAGACTGACAGGTGTTTGTTTAATGGCTGAACTCTCTTTGACTCATTCTCAACACATTAGGAAAAAATGAGTTCAACATTTGTTTGTGTAGATTTGAATAATTTGCATTCACAGTCTCTGTGTGCCATGTCAGAAGAGCGGCATCATTATGAAATTGTAAATAAATGTTTGTAGGTGATAATGTGTTTGTGTGTTTAAGTTTAATATATTGTATATTATTTGACAGGCTTGTTGGACATATAAAAGGGTTGCATTTTTGGTTTTCTGTTTGAACTGAGTTTACCCTTATATGCCCCGGCCTGCTTTTCTCTCCTCACTTCCCTGCACACCTGCCCTGCATCAGTTTACTTAGCCCTGCCCTGTGCACTGCCCAGCCATGTCAGCTTCCAGCCTGCCGGTCTGGCCACCTGCTCTTTGTTGTTTCATTAGTTCAATGTGTATTTAAGTCCTGGTTTTAAGCTCAGGTTTGTTGGATCATTTGTTCTGTTTGTTCAGGTTTACTTCAGTTGACATTATTTTTCAACCTTGCTCTGCTTATGGTCTCCTGCAGTTTGGTCCACCTGCCCTGCTCCACAGGTAAACATGGCATTTTAGAAAGATGCTAAGTAAATAAAGTTGAGTTGAGTTTCATAAATGCATAAATTCAGTACATGTATAAATATAATAAATAAATCAGACTAGGCACATGCACATGTTTCTAGCTAAGGTTACCTTTTAATAGCTCTGAGCATTGCTTAGCATTCATAACATACGTTTACTGTGATGTTTGCACTGTTTTATTGTTTCTGCTTTGTTGTTATTGTTTGCCTTACTTTGTCTTTGATTGAGCTGTTAAAGAGATCTGTTAGTATGTGCAGTTTCTGGACAAAAAAATTAAATTCTGCACTCTGGTTTGGAGCCAGGTCCTTCCATATAAGGAGTGTGGGGTGTTGCCTTTCAAGCTCTGACAACGTGCCCTGCTACCTCGGACCAAAGCTAATGCTAGCTTACCAGGAACACTGGAAAAAATTATTGATGTAGTATTTTTAGAGAGAAGTTGACGCTTTTTAAAGAGGAGGTACATGAAGCCAGGGTTTTTTTTGGAACCAGCATCTAGCAGCATTGCACTTACTTCAAGGTACTTCCGCACTAGCTTGGGAGTCCCAACTTAATTGGGACAGCATCTAGATGACAGATAAAGAAACTAAAAGTGAGATGCTGTCTCCTCTAGGAATGGTTTTAAACCACCCAGCACAGCAGAGCGCTCAGAAATAATAGATAGGACCCCATTAGTGGGGGAGCTGTGGGTGATGTTCCCAACTTTTTTGGGGGGATAAAAGTAGGGAAAAAAAAGAAAAGGTCTTTTTCATGCTTCCTAGAGAAGTTTTAGTGGGAGGAGCTTGAGTATATGGCATCACACTGAGTAGCAAACTACTACTGTGGTGATTAGCTCATGTGGTTATGGAAATGCTTTTCTTTTCACTTTGCACACACTGATCTTGAAGTGGGTTGTGTACACAGGTCAGTGAGGTATTACTGGTGTCTGACCTGATTTGGATTTTCTGTATCGGTTCATATGTTGTCCGATATGTGCCAATATTTTTATTTCATTTGTTATATAAATAGTATTTTATGTATATTTAATTATTTTTCTTAATTCAAGTTTAATATATGTCTACATACAGTCAAGGCCAAAAATATTGGCTCCCCTTCACTTGATGCTATGGTAGGAGACCACTGCTGACACAAAGGCATAAAAAAGCCAGACTAGAGTTTGCCAAAACTTACATGATGAAGCCAAAATCCTTCTGGGAGAACGTACTGTGGACAGATGAGACCAAAATAGAGCTTTTTGGTAAAGTACATCATGGTACTGTTTACGGAAAATGAAATGAGGCCTTTTAAAGAAAAGAACACAGTCTCTTCAGTCAAACATGGTGGAGGTTCACAGATGTTTTGGGGTTACTTTGCTGCTTCTGGCACCAGATGCCTTGACTGTGTGAATGGCATCATGAAATCTGATGACTACTTAAGAATTCTGGGGCGCAATGTAGTGCCCCGTGTCAGAAAGCAGAGTCTCTACCAGAGGTCATGGGTCTTCCAGCAGGACAATGACCCAAAACACACGTCAAAAAGCACTCAGAAGTAGTTTAAGACAAAGAGCTGGAGAGTTCTGAAATGGCCAACAATGAGTCTAGATCTCAATCCCAGAGAACACCTGTGCAGGGATCTTAAAACAGCAGCTGGGAGATAACCTCATTTTAGGGATCATTATATCGACAGCACACTTTTTTTTTTCTTCCTAATATTGGTATTGTCAAAGGTAACACAAATCCAGTATTGATTGGACCTTAAGTATAATACAGGACACCAAGCACTTCTGTAGAGGTCTCATCAGTCAGACAAACTGACACGTTTGCTATGATATTTAACTGGATGTTCATGTGCAGCAGCCTCCACTATATGAACCAGTCCACAGAATTTACAACCATTTCACTTTATTTATTATTTACTAGGGGTGTGATGATACACTCAGCTCACGAGACGAGATGAGACACGATATTGGGTTCACGAGATCGAGACAAGACAAGATTTGAACACTATTTTTAAGAAACCTTCAATGAGGAAATATATGACTTCTTTTATTTGAAAGTCACAAAATGCAAATAATGTAGGTGCATTTTTAAATGTTTTAACTAATCATCTTGTAATGAATGTCACTTCAGTTCTACTTTCATTATAAAAGGTTTCCCCATATAGATAGATATGACATATAGATATATAGACAGGTAATTTTGGTATTTATGGAAATAACAACCATGAATACCAAAAAGTGAATTATAAAGAATAGAAACAATTATAGTATATAAATATAAATGAAATAAAGAGTAAAATGATCACAAATTATAACATATTGCTAATAAAAAACACAGATATAAAAGTAAATTGCACGTGGGCGCGCAGGTGGTCGAGTGGTTAAGAGCGCATGCCACGTACAGTACGCAGTGGACCCCTGTTCGAATCCCGGCCTGAGGACCTTTGCTGCATGTCACACCCCCCCCTCTCTCTCCAATGATTTCCTGTCTATCCACTGTCAATAAAGGTGTCTGTGCCTGAAAAAAAGTAAATTGCACAAATCCTATATCACATAAATACACAAGTAGAACAACATATATGTTGTGTTTTAATTTTGTAGTGTGACTCATTTGACTTTTTGCATCATTAGGCTTCCATAGCTGCTCCTCCTACCTCAGGCTTTCAGTGTAGAGACCTGAGGTCAACCTACCCCTGCTCCTCTCCTCATCTCCTACTGCTGACTGTGAGATCTTCTCAGCAGGTAGAAGCTGCAAGAAGGTTAATGATCCATACGTGACATTATAAAAAGAAGACATGACGTGCAAATAAGTGATAGAAAACCGATCGTCTTTTTAACGTTTTTTTATTTTGTGCCCGTCCTGAATATTGCTTCACCTCATGTTTTATTCTTTCCAAACCCCTCCTCTGTTCAGCCTTGGTTTGTCAGCAATGTTCAGCTCTCAAATGGGAGTGTGGTGACAATAAGCGTGCCTGAGTGCTGTCACTTCCTTTCAGATGTCTGTGTTTGAATACATTTAGACATCTGTTTCTAGATTGTTTGGTTGAGGGAGCATTAAAAATGTAGTTAGAGACACAAATATTGTCTCTAACGTGACTCATTTAAAACATTAATCCAGGATGATGAAACATTTAATAAAGATGCAGTAAGACTCTAAAATTGATGATTTGATTCAGGTTGCGCACACAGCAGATGATGAAGACATCAGCCATGCAGTCAAATGTCATCTCCTGGAATTCCTTGTGTAAGACTCAGCTTCTTAAAGGTTGAAAATGTCTCCAACTGTGGCTGGCTGTTCTGTGCGTGCACATGCACTTTTGTTGCCCTTTTAAAACTGTGATATTTGGATTTGACAATTGACAATAATTTGTAGGCATACCGATAAAAGGAGCCACTCAGCATGGCCGGTTTAGACTAAAATAAAGTCAAAGGAGCCGTCAACAAATGGATAATTGGGAGTGAATACGATGAAAGTTTTGACTTGAAACAGAAAGTCAGATCTTTGTATACGCTCGTGGTTTCATGGCTTCACGTGCCGTTTGGCTCCATTACGGTTCAACACTTTGACCCTCATCGTAATTAGAATCACATATCTGTCCATAATGAGTGTAATGCAGCCTGATGGAGTTAACGGCAGCGAGAAAAGGCTGGTGTTAAATGGTGCTTAGAGTAAGGCGAGTGAGCTGGTGCATGATGGATGCCATGCGCTTGGATGACGGTAGGAACCAAAATCAAATTGGACGTTGGGAATATTCTTCTGAGGAAAGTGAATGAGAGGCAAACGTTGTATGCATCAGTTTGGCAGAATCATCACGCATTTGCATTTCACCGACCGTCTCTCCCATTTCTTAGTTTTCCGCTTGTTTCACAAAATCTCTCACTGTTCTTTCTGGCACTGCTTTTATTTCTTTCTTTTCACTTTCCTTTGCTCTTTTCTGCTTTTTCTTTTGCTGAGTCTCAACTCTTCAGGGATTCACACGGAGAAATCAATTTTGCCTGGCCTCTTTGCCTTTGGAAAGGAACATAGGCATATATAAATATTCACATGCGGCTATTTCAGATCCTCTGCTTAGGGACTGAACTAGTGGATGAGCTGTTCTTCTGTTTGATCATGAAGCCTGTATACAAGCATCTCTGTGGATGATTTATTTCTTTCCCCATGCGTCCCTTGCTCCGCAACTCTTTCCTCACTACCTTTGTTAATTCCCTCTTTCTTAAACTTTGTTAAAATTGTCCTTAACTGCATTTTAATATTTAAATCTGTATTTATATCTTTAAATCAGCTTCTCTTTTTGCCTTTTGTCTCACATCTCTCCATTTGTTTTTGCAGAACCCTACATCCCTCTTTCCTTTTGTCATTTATCACACTTGTTCTGTTTCTTAGTTCTCTTCTCTTTTTTCTCCTCCCATCTTTTTTCTTGTTCCCTTGCTCCTTGGGTACTCTTTTATTTTCTTTCTCATATCTGTCATCTTCCTATTGTTTTTCTTCCTTCGTAACCTTCCTCCCTCGGCTACTACTTTCTTTCTTCCCCCTTCCTTTCATTATTTCATCCAACTGTTCCTTAATGAGATCTTCCCGTGGTTTATCATTCTCTTTATTTTTATATTTTAAACTTTTCCTTTCCTCATTTTCTGTGCACTTCTTGTTTGTTCCTCATTCATTTTTCTCCCTCATCAATCGTTCTTTTCTGTTCTTAAATATAAAATAACTCTTGAATCCCTTTCTATAATTAATGTGCCTTTACCCATGTGACCCCAGTTTTAGAAGTGGATTCATATTTCATAAACCGCCTTGAACTCATTGAGACAGAGGCTCTGCACCGCTTTAATTTAAAAGCGGCTCTTCATCACGCCTCTACATGGATGAACACTTGTATACAAGCTTCATTTGGGACACATGCAGCGACACACCAAACACAACTCGGAGCAGTGTGTATCCGTTTGGAGAGTAGCTGCAGCCACCCATATTATCCCCATTTCCTCTCCCCTGGCTGCTGGTCTGTTTGGTGCTGATAACTACTTCATGGATTTCTTTTGCAGATACCCCTCTGCCTTTAAATCCTTTTGCTTTACTCATTCTCTCTCTCTGTCTCTCTCTCTCTGTCTCTCTCTCTTTCTCCCCCCCCCCCCCCAATTGTCAGCTTTGTTTTACAAACAGAGCAGTGATACTTTCTCTCAGAGGCTTACCTTTTCCCCTGCCCTCGCCGGCTGTCAGGCTGGATCTGCCGTGACAGTGGGCATACTTGGAAACACCAGTTGACACACACACACACACACACACACACACACACACACACACACACACACACACACACACACACACACACACACACACACACACACACACACACACACACACACACAGAGAGAGAGAGAGTAATTCAGCACTACATGCAAACGCACATGCATAAATATGAACACCGTGCAAGCAATCAAAGTAGAAGTTGCCCATGCTTGCTCTATTTGACCTCACCTTGAACTGACACAAGACACCTCACTAGCACCCCCTTGCAGTTAATGCAGCTCGACAGGTGTGTGTATGTGTGTATATTTGTGAGTCTTTGCGTGTGCACGCATGTGCTTACAGTCATTCTTGATGCATATTTTATAGGAGGCTGCTGAGTGTGAGTGAAACTAGGACATGAAGGAGGCCAAAATGTATCCTGTTTAAAAGTGGTTGTGTTTCTCTTCCCAGCAGCAGATGAATGTGCGTACTTATTACCTTTTTCACTTTTTAACCATTTTTCTCTCCTTTCATTGCCTTATCATTCAGCCCCAGGGCTCATTTTGGAAGTCTGTCTATTAGCCACACACACACACACACAAAGACGGATGTGCATATGCACTAACAAAAGGGAGGCATACAAACGCAGACCACCTCAGCCGTTTGAGGACACTTTCTGTTTAATGTTATTTATAAACAGCTTTTGAGTCTGGCATTGTTTGATAACCACATACAAAACATTTGGGTTGCACAAAGAAAGAGAGGAGAGGAAAAGAATAAGGAGATAGAGGGGAGGAGTGAGCAACGAGGGTGGAAGAAAAAGGAGTGGAGAGGGAGGATGAGAGAAAGCAGACAGACAGAGAGGGAGGAGGGGAGGGGAAAGACAGAGGGATGAGTCGAAGGATAGAAAAGAAAAGAGGAGCACTGCCGTGTACCGTTTATCTCAAATGAGTCAGCAAAACAAAAAAATGACACAAATGAAAAAAAGAAATAATCATAATAATCATGTTAAATAAAAAATAAAGTTCCAGCCTCTAGCTCCCCGTTAATTTTTTTTTTTTTTTTTGGGAACTTCCGAGACACAACAGAGAGTCAGTTTCTCTCTCTTTTTTTTTTCTCTTTTTTTTTTATACAAAAGTCATCCTCACGGGAATAAACAGACACAATTTACATCACCTCTGGGTTGACAGCAGCACAAACAAGTTCACCAGTAGGGGTCTACTAATCCTACATGTCAGGAGAATGACACCATCGACAGGCTTCTGTTCGTCCCCAACATTTAGATAGATAGACACGAAAAGGCCGGGCTCAGCGGGAAAAACACACACAATCAGGACACAAATGTGACCCCTGCTCATCCAAAATGTGTGTTTTTAAGTTGCCAGCAAACCAAACCAAATTAATTTTTGTGCTTTTGTCAGCATGTCATGATTGTAGCTGTTTAGCCACCTTTGCATACAAGGGCAGCTCCTCTCTAAAATAGTATTCATGACTCTGTAATGCTATAAGAAATGAAGAGTCTCAGTCTAGCATTACTGGCTTGTTAAGGTACCCGGATGGCCCATGTGTGTCTGTACAGGTTTCACCTATTGTAATTGAGCACTTGATACTTTGGGTTAATGACTCTGAAACGTCTAGAGTCAAAGCCTCGACTGCATCTGCGGTGCTCGGCTCTGGGGGTTTGAAAGCCCTGGACTGACAGGGGTTAGTTGTTTGCAGGAGGACAGGAAGGCTGTGAAGGGGACTGATCAGGGTTTGTTAGGGGTTGCGTGTGCTTGAACCGCTCCAGTTCATACAGGACAAAAGTTCAACAGTTCTCTCTGTCCTTGTTATTTCCATGGATGTATTACAGGAGCTGGATAGGACTCCACTGCTCAGCCTTGCAGCCAATTTGTCCCAGTGGCTGCTCGCGGTATTGCAGCAAAAAAAATCCTCCTGCAGCACAAAAAGCATTTTGCCCCATTGTTAAAAAGACATCTGTAAAAATGTCAGGAAACTTAGAACTGCAAACAAGGTTAATTATGATTCTTTGATTCATGGAGGTTTTATATTTGTAAAACCTTCTTTGAGCCGAGAAAAGTGATTTAAAAATCTGTGATGTCATCACAATGTCAAGTCGAACTCGCAGGCGGGGCCAGCGGGGGAATACTACTGCACATATTCAGTGGGCTGTATAAGGCAGAAAATAACCCGCAAACTAGAATACATTTTTTGCCTAATGTGCCAGCTGTTCAATTCTTATTGAACTAAACGGGCATTTTCGGTCCGGTATCCAGCGCTTATAATACATCCATGGTTATTTCCTGAAGAAGAATCCAAAGCCACAGAAAGAGGCTCCAGGATTTGCTCTCCACAGACGTAGCAGCATTTTATAATCCAACTGTCCAATCAGGGCTTCACAGAAGTCCATCTGTTTGGGAGCACACTGAACACACCAGAGAGGACGAGAGAGCAATTCTGCAGCAGTTTCTTTGTCCGCACACGTTCTGAAATGCTTTTTTTCACCCATCTTCAGTGATTGATAAGACATTGCCAGGCATATATTGCAGTGTTGTGGTTGGTCATCACTGATTGTTGGGCTGTTTTTTTCCAGCACTTGAACACATCCTGTGACTATTTGGATTGAATCATCTCTGCTTGAAGGATTCATTATCCTCCACAGCATCGCAGAGGAAAGTGCATAACAGTTTATGGGAGTCAGAAGTTTTGTGAGCCAGGCTCGGGCCTCAGCCTTTCCCTGGCCTGAACGTGTTGACCTTTCAGGCTCGTTGAGGCCTCTTGTTTCGTAATCAATGAGGTTGAAGAGCAAATAAAACCATCTCCTCCCTCCGTAGTTTGTCCTCATTGGCTACTGGCTTTCATTAGGCACTCTTGCTATCTAGCTTCTTTCTACCTGCATGGCTTTAGTGATTTCTTTAGTGGACACACTCTCATACAAACAGTAACATAGTAATTCTCACTCACTCACTCACTCACTCACTCACTCACTCACTCACTCACTCACTCACTCACTGTGACTGGTTGGCTTTAATAATGATAGGTTAGTTTCGGATGGCTTTTAAGTCATTAGGATGCAAGAAGAAGGGAAATGGACACCTTTTAACATGGCTAGAAGAATTGTCAGTTATATTGATGTTTCACAACTCCATTTTATGTTTTTAGAATTAAGACTGAAAACCATGGATACAGATGTTAATTAAAGTGGTTTTACCCTGCTGTGAAACATGCAAGTAAAACCACTTTATTTGTTAATATATAGTGATTATAGTTATTACTGCTATAACTGTTCATGGTGACTCATTTCACTGCCACAGTATTTTGTTTTTGGATCTTAAGGTGCTGTCGAGTGAGCAGTATGACAGTAATAAATGACTGCTTTTGTCTCAGCGTGAGTGACAGATGGAGGGTGTGTTGTTGTGTCAAGAGGGCTAAACATAGAGACTGAGCCTTGAACCTTTTTGACCCTTGTTGTGTGTTCTTCTCTAAATCATTGGCTATTTATTTTATGTGGCTGTACAGTTTTAAAGAGAACAGAAATGCCGTAAAGTATTTGATGCCAGAGAGAAAAAAATTCCTGTAGTTCCCTTTGGTGACATCATCAAAGCGATGGGCTAAATTGTTTTCCCTGACTTCCATGTTTTCAGTATGACTCATAAACATCCCTGCCTTAATACCGCAGGGATACTTGGACAGTAGATATTTGATAATTTTCTTTTTACAGTCATGTACACAAACAGTTATGCACACATGCCTCATTGAAAGAGCCAGGGCAGGGTGGTCCAGAAGAATGAATCATAAGGTTGCATCACCAGCACAAAAATGTCCATTTTCTTGATCAGCGGAGGATCACAGAGACGAGTGACAGCAGCAGAGCCGATGCGAAGCAGAAACCAGAATCTGCAAAGTGTGACCCTGCTTTATTATTAGCTCTCTGGACCCCGCTTGGTGGGCCGACCGAAGTTCTTGGGATGCACTTGTTCTTCCTCCTTGCAGTTGCAGACAGGTCATATTTACCATCTGGAGAATAGTCTTTCTCACCCCCCTCCCTTAGTACTTGCACCTCATTGAGCCCCCCTTTGACCTTGCGGCCCCGGCGGGTACAGTTTCTGCGGCCTCCTTTGGGTGGCCGTGGCAGCGGCGAGGGAGAGGGCAAGCTGTACTGGTCCCCGTGGGGCAAGTATGGCCGCTGATGGTGGTTGTGATGACTTCGGTGACGATTCAGGTGGTTTAAAGACTCCCCGTGCTCCATCTCCTCACCTGGGGGACCTCGTGCATGACCCTCACCTGATAAGCAACTGGGCAGCTCCTCTTTCTTCACTGCTTTGAGGTCCTTCCCCTCCAGCTCCGGTGGTGAAACACAATTTAGTGAAGAGGTGGAGCCTCTGAACCTCCGCAGCCAATCCCAAAGTGACAAGGCCTTGCAGTCACACTCCCAGGGGTTGTCATTGAGGCGAAGGTACTCCAGGGATGACAGTAGAGTGAGGCTGGCACCAGACAGCTCAGTCAGGGAGTTATTGAACAGGTACAGGGTGGTGAGGCGCCGCAGGTCATGGAAAGCCTGGCGGTCAATCCACTGGATTCGGTTCTGGTGGAGAAGCAGGCGGTCTAAGACCCCCAGACCACGAAAGGTGTTCTGGCGAAGGCTCCACAGTCGGTTGCCATGCAGGAAGAGATGACTGAGGTTCAGCAGGTCAATGAACAGGTCGTCCTCCAGGAACTCCAACTGGTTGTCCTGCCGGGATAAAATTAGAAGTTTTAAAATGTGGTCAATATCAATCAATATTTTGTGTGTAATTTAGCACAGATACACTATCTTGTTATTGATTGATATCAGAAAAACATCCTTCTTGATTTTATGACATTGATTTCAGTGATAGCTCACCCTAGTGTGGCTTTTAGCGTCACACGAGTAGAGCTGGAGCGATTAGTCAATGAGTTGTTTTAGTTTAAAGGTTTACTGTTTAAAGATGTGTAACCTTTGACTCTGGGAAATCATAATGGCCATTTTCATTAATTTTTGACATGTTATAGACAAAAGATCGGTAGGTTAATCAATGGTGAAAGTAATTGTTAGTTGTAGCCCTACATACAAGAAACCAATAACATCATAACAGTAACAGCACACAAATTGCACAGTGCAAGTGCAGGATATAGCCGGACCCTGCAGGGAATTCAAAGTCTTAGTTTTATTTTCTGACGCAAGATGGTCGACTGGTCAGAGATCTGTGGATCTGTACAGCTTCCAGAGTGCAGTGGCTAGAAAAAGTGTTGAGCAATGTGAGAGGGGTCAGAAAAAGATTTTTTTTTGCCCTTTGAGTGATGCATTTGAGATGGGGTGACTCTTTTACTGGACTGTTATAGATAAAGTAAGAATGCCGTCAAACATTCAACCTGTAGCCTTTACCCCTCTCACTCACAGTGTCAATATCAATTGATATTCCATCAATAATATGCATGTGAGAAGCTTTTCAGTGGAAGCTTGTCTTGTCATAAACCCCCCCTATAATTGTTAACACGATATCCTCAATCCTGGATTTCATCTCCTATACTGTTTTCTTACAGCGGTTGCCCACAGATACCATACTGTAGGTGACTTCAGAGTGCTATATGTGAGAGAAGCTTTGTGATATTTTCACTGCACTCAGGGTAACAGCTAACATTTGATCAGCATCCTATTCATAAACAGTAAGTGCTGAGCCAGGATGATGGACAGATTACACTGTAATGCGATTGTGGCTGCAGATGCAATACAAAGAAGAGATAAAAGAAGGCTATTATCCATTTACCTGTAGGTAGAGATACTGGAGATTATGGAGGCCTGCAAAGATCCCTGGAGGCAGGCTGATCAGGCCACAGTGATAGAGGTGCAGGGCGTGTAGCCGGCCCAGGCCCAGGAAGGTGTCAGAAGCGATGGCCTTCAGGTGCTTGTTGTCCCCGAGGTCGAGCTCCTCTAGGCGGTCAAAGCCGTGGAATGTGGATGGCTGTATGTAGGAGATGTTGTTGGAGTAAAGCCACAACATGGTGGTGGTGGGCGAGAAGTGGCCACGAAGCAGCCGCTGGATCTTGTTGTTCTGCAGGAAGACGCGCTCGCTCTGGGCGGGGATGCCCTCGGGCACGGCATGGAAGTTGTGGGCCTGGCAGGAGACGGTGCTGGGTGAAGTGTAGCAGATGCAGTGGCGAGGGCAAGGCAGAGATAGATCCAGGTTACACAGCACCAACAGTAACTCCACCCCACCATAACCTGAGAGGATGGAAATGAAACAAAGGGATGGAGGGAAAGAGAGATAGACAAGCAGAATTAATTGAATTCATACAGCGGAGCTTCTGTTATCAGACGCATCTTGAATGAAACACTCATTGCTCTCAGTTTACAAGGACAACAATAGGCTTGGTTCAGTGCAGACAAATTACAATGCCGACATAAATCTCTTACACACTTGTACGCACACACAAACATCCATGTATTGTTTTCGTGAGCCCATTCTTTTTCACATTTTTCAATCATTTCCAAAACCTTGCCTTTACCCTTCACTGTTATCCTAATCTAAAGCTGTTTCAAACCCCCCCAAATCTAAACTCAGGGGAACATTTTTTCACATTTTGCAAAAACCTTGAAAATCCTAAATACCAAGAAGCCCCATCACCACCACCACCACACACAAAGACATAAAAAGACTGCTCAGGTATGCAGCACTTTTCTAAAGCAGTGTGTGTGGTCTTGTGTTCTTTTTATTTTCATGGTGTGGAAGTATGATTGTCACAGAGGAATGCACATTTTTATTTATGTGTTGGACCAATTTTGACAATACGATATGACACACACACACACACACACACACACACACACACACACACACACACACACACACACACACACAGCATCCTATCACGAACAGCACAGTGTTATATCCCTTGGTTATCCTCTGAAGGCGACAGAAAATCGATGTTTCTCCTGCTTACAAGTGAACATGCACACCTGTAATACATTCCCACAATAAGGGAAACAGAGAAAGAAGGATACAGAGAGAGAGAGAGAGAGAGAGAGAGAGAGAGAGAGAGAGAGACGGTGCAGGATGAAGAAGGAATCATCTGCAGCATGCCCGTGAAGTGGATATTACTTTTTGTTTTCAGATTCCCCTCGTCTTACTACTTATTTATTTATTACTTTGATTTTTTTTTTTTCTTCCTTGGATCATTGTTTGATGTCTGAGGCCGCTGAGAAAGAAAAAGGGTAAAAAGAAAAAGAGATGAAGGTTAGAGACATTCTGATCCTGTGAGGAATATTCAAACTGAGAGGAGATGGATGCGATACAATATGAACAACATGTGCTTACATGTGTCCAATCTGTGTGTGTGTGTGTCAGTGGTATGGACAGATGTGACGGACAGATGTCAGGTTGATCAGGACACCGCTGCTCTGTAAAGCACAGTGTGTTCTGAAATGCCAGCAGAAGGACAGAGCAGCATTATCCTGTGTGGTACATGTGGTGTCAGTATAGCTGTTGTGTAACCATGTACACACATACACACAGGTGACATGTGTGTGTACGTGTGCCTGTCAGGATGTCTCTCTCTATATATATGTAATATTTTATCTGAAAAATATTGTGAAAGCAGTGTCTGTTACATCTGACGAGACTGACCTTTTCATAAAAATAAAAAAAAACAAACAAAAAAACGAAACCAGTATTGTCATGGTAACCCGTCTACCAAGTCAATACTCAGCAGTCCTCTTAAATATTGTATGAATTAATGAATATTTAACATTTATGGATATGAATGGTTAAGCAACAACTACTCAATAGTTTTGTTGATTTTATGCATGTTTTTACTATTTAATATAAAACATCCATGAAATATTAAAATATAATCACCATGTAATTCAAATATTAAAACACTGAATTAGACTTAAAAACAATTAACCATTTGGTTGATCATCAGAAAATGAATCAACTACTTAGATAACTGAATAAGCACTTCAGTACAATTCAACTATCACATGTGGCTATTTGATGCTTTTGTTTGTCATATATATATAAATATATATAATACACTGAATATTTTGGACTTTTGGTTAAATGAAACAACACTTCTGAATCCAGGTTTTGGTCAATCTTGACTATTTATTTCACTTTTATTTCTAAATCTAAACAGATTTACATAGAAATCAAGAAAATAGTTGGTAGATTAAACAGTAACAAAAAAGCGTTAGTTGCAGCCGTACACTAAATCACTGGTTATAATGATTGGTCATCACTTTTAAATACGTAGTTATCAGGTTAATGACAAGTTAGCGACTAAACCAAATCAAAAGTATTTTTAAAATTACAATAATTAATCTATTGCAACATTGACTTACACCATATATTTGCAGGTGTATCCTCCTTATACTACATTAAATCTATTTATACATTTTATACACATTTCCACTTAATTCAGCTTGTATAATAAATATTAAACAATGGTAATTTCATATTTATTAGTGATGGTTGTGAACAGTCCTTTACAGCTTTGCACCTAGGCCTGGGCAATATATTGATATTATATCGATATCGTGATATGAGACTAGATATTGTCTTAGATTTAGGATATTGCAATATTGTGATATGTCATCATCAATTTTCTGAAATTACTAGACTGTTGTAGCTGTTTTGTTATGTACTTTTTACTACATTACTGATGATTATTTCTAAAAAATGTCATAGTGTAAATATTTATTGGAAGCATCAACAATCTCTAAAATATTGTTGCAATATCCATATCAAGGTATTTGGTCTAAAATATCGTGATATTTGATTTTGTCCATATCCCCAGCCCTATGTGCACCTGTACTCTCCTGTCTTTCACTCCCTTTATCCTCCTACTGTTATCTCCTTCATACTTTCTCTTTTTTTTCTTACTGTCTTCCTATCAGGTTGATTTGGTCAAACGTTATTGTTAGAAGCTGTAACATACAGTGAGTATTCAGTCCCTCTGGGAATTTAAAATGATTTTATCACTCTGTTCTTTCCTCCTCTTCACGACTCCTCTGCATTATCGGTCCATCTGTGTTGCCCTTTGCTTCTTGCTCCTCTTCCTCATTTCTCCACAACGTTTACACTTCCCCTCCTCCACAGCTTTATCTTCATGCACTGCTCTGCACCGCTTGCTGGGTCTGTTAATTAGGTATAAAAATGCTCTTTGCTACTTTATATAATATGTACTGTGTGAAAATGTGTACAGTGCTTACTAACCAACTTATATCACTTTTAAACTGATAATATTTAGATCATTTTGACAAGGGGAAAGTCTCCAAACCTGCATCAACAACAAATCCTTGAAGCTCATTTTCAAGTGTTAAGAGCGTGTTTTCAAACATCTCCAGCCCGAGTCAGCACATGCTGGGATTTACAACTGTATATTTTCAGCCCGGAGTTCATAAACAGACAAATAATTGAAAATCAGCAATTAGCCGAAATATCAAGCTGGCATTAAGCCACGCTTCAAACCTCTAACAACTCCCAGTAAGAAGCATCAAGGTAGAAATCTGTTTCACCTGTAATTATTTGTGACACTCTTCCCTGTGTGTGCTGCACTGCAACTAAATAGGAAAATGAATCAGATTTCTATGGGAGTGATTTGTGCCAGGTGTGTAATGCTTTGAAGCTTATTTGATACCAAACACCTTCTTAAAAGGGATTTATTTTTAGTGATTTTTTAAAATATTCTTTTTTTCCTTTCATGTGTTTTATTCTTTTTTTTGCAATATTACTCTCCTTTACAAAAGCCAATAGTGCGGTTTGTTCTTATGTGCGAGTGAAAATTAAAACTGTCGGCTACACCTGTTATTTTAACGTCTTAAAGTCTTTGCTTTAAGTAGATGTAAGTAGCAGATCGGACTTGATATTGGCAGATACCCAATTTTTAAAGACCTCCGGTGTTTCTCACAGGATTGGATGTTGTGGACATCGGACCCTCTGGAGGCCCAGCTCTCCCTGGATGAAAATTATATACATTTTTAAATTAAATGCATCAATCTGGTGCACTTTGAGAGCAAAATTAAGTGGCGGGACAAATGAGTCTGTGGTGTAGGTACTAATGGGAAACATTAACTTGGATAGTGCTTCCATATTGATTTTGTCAACAAGGTGCTCCGTTAAAAAAAAGAGCAGTTTGTGGGTCTGTTTGATTAGTTTGTCTGGATATTTGATTACATGGCCATAAGATAAGAGGAAGAAGGAAGTACAGAAATTGACTTTGACTGCTGCTCATCAAATATGAATAAAATAACTGAACAATATGAACTGCTGTAACATTCAGAGTCTCTACATACATATATTCATCCACACAGTGTGTAATATCTGAACAACTCATTCAAAAACCATTGGCAGTTATCTACTGTGGGGTGCTCTTGTAGCTTAAGGGTTAAGACACTGACTATGAACTGCAGCATCCCTGGTTCTAGTCCGACCGAGGACCTTTGATGCATCTCTCTCTCCCTCATATCTTAATGCCTCCCTGCTGTCTGTAATAAAGGCTTAAACTGCCCCCAAAAATACAGACTCCAATTTTCTGGGAAGATTTTTAACACAATTTTTGAACCAGGCTGTAGGGATTTGCATTAGTGAGGCTGAACACTGATATTGGGTAATAAGGCAGGGCTCACAGTCGGCATTCCAGTTCATCCAAATGTTGCTGGATGGGGTGAGACAGAGTCAGATGTCACGGCTCTTTGCAAGCTAGTTAACTTCTTCCACCCCAATCTGGGAAAACCATATCTCTGTGGACCTTGTTTTGTGCGTGGGGGCATTTTACTGTTGTCCCAAAACTGTCACAAATTTGGTAGCACATTTCTTCAACTACAGGAACCTAGCTTACTTGTTGTTGTTTTTTACTTTTGAAGTGATATAGCAGTATACTGCATCAGCAAGTATACTGCCTCTCTTAAACCTTACAAATTCAGTGATTTCTCTTTACATATAAGACATGTTTGGGGTTCCTGTATGATGTAATATTTCTGCAACTCTTCTTTATCAGTTAACAATGATTTCAATACTAAACAGGAAAATACGATTTTCTTGTTAAAATGGTAAAAGGCCAGGTTGTAAAAATGAGGATGTCCTCCTTAAAGTTACAAAATAACACTTAATGAAATGCTTATTGATGCTCCCTGATCACCAGATGAGTCAGTTGATCTGCCCCACTCAAACAGGTGTAATTAGTTGACAGTTAAAGTGGTACTTAACTCATTGAATCA